>NC_063207.1:25134260-25434260 GCF_017589495.1 Alosa alosa
CACACACACAGGCATGTACAGGCACCCGCAGAAGAAAGAGCAAAGAGGAGAAGGGAAAAAAGCCGAGGCCCTTTACTGAGGCCAAAGAAATGTCAGCACTTAGCAATCAAAAAATGCATTTCTATGTAAGCGTTATCATCTTTCTTTGTTAATGATTTTAGCATATTAAAAGCCACAGCAAACACAAGAAGAAATCTGATTAATCCCCTTCCCATGGCCAGAGTTCAATATTTTTCCAACTGGTCGCTTGTTTTGTTGTTAATTTAGTGCATTCCTTGACCTGTTTTTTCCCCTTGTCTTTAATTAAACTGGGGGCATTGAGTCAACAGTACCTGAACATGTCATTTTCTCCACAGTGAGTCGGGCCTTATATTTAATACCCACCACACCGCCTTCATAAAACAGTTTACCCACATCCCATAATGAGTTTATTTATAGGCTGGATTAAAGATCCATCAGAGGGAGTGGCTGATTCATTTATTTATTTCCAACACACACACACATACACGCACAGACACGTACATGTATACAGGCACACAAATATCTGTTTATGTGGTGGGCCAGGCAATGACATGGTGTTTGAGTGTGACCTTCTGTTAAAATTGGCTAGGATTAGTGTGTTGCCTCTGAAATAAATCTTTGTGGAGGTGTTTATGTGTGTGCGTGTGTGTGTGTGTGTGTGTGTGTGTGTGTGTATGCACACGCATGTGCGCCTGTGTGTGTTTGTGTACGTGTGTGCGCTCGTGCAAAATGAAAAGAAGGAGGGAGAGAGAGAGAAAAAAAAGCATAGCATCTCGTTTGTTTTCGTTAAGGGCGCGAGTCGACTCCTAATCTCGCTCTTAAAGACATCTGTCACTGGCGATCACGCTTGTTTTGTCATGCTCCGTGGCAGGCAGGCAGGCAGGCAGACAAGGGGAGAATAAGTCCAAGGCCTGCCATTTATATCATGTCATGGCTGGCATATTGAAGCTGACACAAATAGTATCATTGTGTCTCCGGTCGGGGAATTACATTTTCAGGTATAACTCCTGGCGACGAGGGACCTTTGAGAGAAATGTCTTCCTGTGGTGCTCCGGCCAGCTGTGGCTAGGAATAAGGCACCAGGGATGGGGGTCAGTCCCTGTGTATTTGTTACTCAGATGTTGAGGAGGAGAAGAGTTATCTTCTCTCGCTCTGCCAGTTGCTGAACACATTCAGGGAATTTGCTGGCAAGAAAAGAAGCATGCCATGTTGGAAATGTACTGGCTGTGTATGTGTGTGTGTGTGTGTGTGTGTGTGTGTGTGTGTGTGTATGTGTGTGCGCATGTTGGTGTGTGTGTATGTGTGTGTGTTTGTGTGCATTTGAGTGTGTGCTTAGGGGATTGCTGGATGTGCTTTTGTGAGACAAACTCGTTTTACTACCCTGTAGAGGCCTCACTGACTGCCTCTCTGTCTATCACACATGCATACACATATGCACTTTCTCTCTCTCCCTCCCTCCCTCCCTCCTTTTCTCTCCCTCCATCTCTCTCTCTCCCTCTCTCTGTGGGATGGAGGTCATGAGTAAGCATGTTCTCCATTCCCACAGTAAGCTATAAAATAAAAATCTGCATTGTGTGAAAAGGCTAAACTAGCGCTATTGCAATATCGACCGTCTTCCACAACCTTTCCTGTATGTCATTACCCCCCATACGCTGTACTTCACCATGTTTATGTGTTTATGTGTTTACATGTTTACGTGTTTACGTGCCAGTCTCTGCATGCTTTGTTTGTTTGTTTGCGTTTATCGTCTCTTAATCATCGCTCTGTTTTGCTCCTCTCCCCGCAGCACCCGTACCCCTCAGAAGAACAGAAAAAGCAGCTAGCCCAAGACACAGGCCTCACCATCTTACAAGTAAACAACTGGTGAGTCGAGTCAAGCCTCTGCTCCTCCACTGTCCCTATCTCTCTGTCTCAGCCAAAGCTGCGTGCGCCTTGCATTTCCAAAAGCCTTTTGCTCACCTCCTCCCAAGCAGCCAAAGGATGGGTAATGCTCACAAAGTGTGAAAAGTGTTTATTTACACCCTGTGCACACACACACACACACACACACACACACACACACACACACACACACCTCGGACTAGGGGGAGTACAGAATGGGAACGATCAGGATGTGAGCGCTTTATCAGGGAAGTGTTTAGCAGCGAGCCTTGCTTGGCATCTGTTTCATATACATTTATTCACTTTGATATGTTATTTAAAAGGGGTAAGGAAAGGGGGAGATCTTACACAGACCCACCCCACCTCACACACACATGCTCTCTCACATACACACACACACCTCCTCCCTCCCACTCCCCTCCCCCTGTCCTTCATCCAGGCATCACACACACACACACACACACTACATGCACCACACACACACACACACACACACACCCCAGCCTACCACCCCCTCCCACCTCCGCCCCTCCCCATTTTACACATGCTATAAGGTGGATTAGGACTTCAGTGCCCTGGCCAGCCGTCCCTTTGTAGATGGCTTAGCACATAACTGGGGGTGGTGGATTAAATAAAATGATCACAGAAGCAAGGAAATGATACAGGAATTACTTATCAAAATACTAGCCCAGGTTTTATCGGGCGCCTTCATTTTGTTCGCCACATTCTTGGGGTGATGTTGAGATTAATTGAACTGACAGCTTCTTTTCAAAATTCCGGGAAGGTATTTGCACGGATTTCAGGTCTTACACAAACTTAATTACATGGCACCCCATTTTATCATTCTAATTCCATGTAGCGGGGGTTCTATTTACAAATGAGAAGTCTCTGGCTTTTATTCGCAGCTTTCCCCTTAATATATTTATCAAAGCGGGTTCATTTACAAAGTGCTCTATCTGTTGGACACAGGCAGGCCTACATTAATGAAGCTCTTAGGTTTATCAGGCTCCCAGCCTGACGAGCCACCCGAGGGTCAATTGATTTTTTGGTTCTGCGATTCATTTTTTCCGTCCGCCCTCCCTCCATTTTTTTCTCCCTGGATCACAATGAGAAACATGCCTGGAGAATTAGCCTGGTTTGTCGGCCTTATCTGTCAGGCATTTTTTTTTTTTTTTGCTTCCAAGGGAAGTCAAGCTACTTAAATTGGCCACAGGAACCGCCGTTATCAGCCTTTAATGCACCCTACAGTGTGGATAGCATTTCAATTATAGCGGTAACCAAAGATTAGCCCCCGCTTGGCTGTTTCATGCCTCTCGCCACCGCCGCCGCCTCTCTCTCTCTCGCTCGCTCGCTCTCTCTCGGTCTCCGCCACGCACCTTACCTACAGGAGCAGAAAATTGAGTTGCCTTGCCTGTGTCATGGTGATTAATGCAGAACCAGGCGGCTAACCTGGGGAGGAATGAGAGACAAGAGGGACACGGCGGCGCGCTGGCAAGCCGTGAAATCCTCAGCCCCGCCACGAGACGCTTGACATGTAGCCGCTGTGCGTAGCCTCGGGAAGAGCCGGGATAGAGCCCTCCATGCCTGGTCTCCTGGAGAGAGAGAGAGAGAGATGGAGAGAGAAAGGGAGGGATAGAGAGAGGGCTAAGGGAAGGAGGGGAGAGAGAGAGAGCTGTTAGACGTCACACTCTGCTCATTACAGCTTCATGAATCTCATTTCACAAATGAAGTCATTAGAAAAGCTCTTAGCTTAGCTGTAGGCCTGCGGAGCAGAGCAGCGCTGGGCGGTGCAGGGGAGGGTGGGGTGGAGGGTCTGTTGGGTGTTACACTGCTGGAAAGATGAGCCTGGGACAGGATGCTGCCGTCTTTTTTCTAGTGCTCTTTTTTCCCTCTCCTCCTCATAACCAGGCAGGACGGTGAGTTAAATGTGCCTTTGTTCATACAGCCCCTCTCTTTCTTTCTTTCTTTCTTTCTTTCTTTCTCTCTCCCTCTCTCTTTCTGGTGTCTTCTTCTCCTATGAGGGGAGGCTGTGGAGAGAGAAGCATGCAGCTCCCCGACCCAGGACATGACAGACTCCTGCCATATGAAATTCCTGTTGACGGGCCAAAAAAGGCCCTTGAATTCCTGCCTTGCTGAGGCATTGTGTGCTGCTTCCCTTTGATTCGGGGCACTGGCGGGTTACTGGCCCGCGACAGAGAGAGAGAGAGAGAGAGAGAGAGAGACAGAGAGAGAGAGAGAGAGATACAGGGAGAGGCAGAAGAGGGTTGGTTGGGGAATGGTAGTGAGAGAGGGAGCAAGAGAGAGAGAGAGAGGGAGGGGAGAGGGCAGGCCGTCGTGTTCGGTTTCCAGCTTTCCCTCGGGGGAGGATGTGCTGAATCACAGCTTTGTCTGCCGGCACAATCGCGCTCGGAGGAGGGCACAAGGGTGCTCTGTGCGAGTGTCAATAGACGGCGCATCTCCCTCCCTGCCCTCCGCCACTCCCCCCCTCCCCCCACCCCTCCGCTCACCACGCTGCCCACTCTGCCCCACCTTAGCCCAGAGCCCCCGTACCTGCCCCCTCACCTGCCTCCAGCTGTGCCCACCCCAGATCGCCTGCCTCCCTGAGCTCCCCAAGCGTGGAGGACGCGCACCGCTGCACCCGGACCACTGTTCCCTCTGTTAATGCGTCCTAATGCATGTAAGCACGGCCCCACCTGTGTCTGACCATACAGAGACACACAGAGACAGTGTGCGTGTGTGTGTGTGTGTGTGTGTGTGTGTGTGTGTGTGTGTGTGTGTGTGTGTGTGTATGTTTTAACCACACTCATGTACTTGCATTCTGTACAGTATTGTGTCTATTTTGATGATATGTACATTTCCACTTCCCTTTGCATAGTCATGCCATCAGTGCAAATTGAATGGAATTAAACTGAATTGAATTGAGTGTGGGAGGGCGTTGGAGTGAGAGATAGAAAGGCAGGTTAAAGTACACCCCACCGGTAGTATTACGCACAAGGGAGGGGCCGTTAACAGCAGCTGAGCATGTGTCATTGTAATGGCTGACACCAGCATGGTCCTCTCAGTCGCTGGAAATAGTGTATGCACAGTAACAGTGCTTAGGGCGAGGATTTCGCCCTCACTGCTGCCTATCTACACACACACACACACACACACACACACACACACACACATACACACACACACACACACACAGGCACACACACAGGCACACACACACACACACACACACACACACACACCTAGCCATCAATGCAGTGTCATATTTCCCAAAGTGCAGTTCCTGATAGGCAGGCAATGGAACCCCACTAGGTAGGGGATTGTTTGCCTTAAAGGGGGAAGGCACTCAGGTAAGAGAAGAGAGACAGAGAAAGAGAGAGAGAGTCACAGAGAAAGAGAGAGAAAGAAAGAGAGAGAGAGAGAGAGGGAAAGAGAGAGAGGGAAAGAGAGAGAGAGAGAGATAGAGAGAGCGAGCAGGATCCAGCAGCAGTTGTCATTCTTTGAGCACTGTGTGTTATTCTATCAGTCTGGGCTAAATGGGGCCTGACCGCATCCTTTCATGTCTCAGCATCAGGCTCAGCATGACGCGGCCGTGCTTACCAGCATAAACACACTCTCTGCTGCTGCCACTTAGCCCTCTCTCTCTCTCTCTCTGTCTCCCTCTCTCTCTCACTCTCTCTCTCTCTCTCTACATCTCTCTGTCTCTTCATCCTCTCTCTCTCTATCTACCACTCTGTCTGTCCCATCCCTCGCTACGCCCCAGCTTGGCACAGATCAGCTGCTTTGACTGAAAGATGAGCCCGCTGACAGACGGGCAGAGAGGTCGAAAAAGAGAGAGAGAAAAAAGCGACAGCTAAAAAAAGGAAGGAAATTACCCCCCTCGCCCCTCGTTGCACTCCTGTGTCGTGTGTTTGTGTGCGTGTGTGTGCGTGTGTGTGTGGGCAGCGGGCATCAGGCCATATCCATGCCACGGGAGGCATGAGGAGCGCCAGTGCCACGGCAGATTCACCAAACAACAATAGAGCGGGCACGGAGCCACGCGGCCTATTTTTAACCCTCCGCCCCCGCTGCCCCTGCCGCCGCCCGTCTCCTCCGTATCTCTCTCTCTCTCTCTCTCTCTCTCGTGTGTCGAGGAACAAAGACGCACGGCCCCTCATTAGCGGCGAGCCCAGAGGCCAATGGGTGACTTATTAAGAGACGGCCGACCTTTGGCCTCGTGGTGACGTCGGGTTCACGTGAGGGAGGGACAGACGGTTTCGATGTGACCGATGCGTCGGCTGCTCTCTCCCTCTTTTTTCCTCTCTCTCTCCGTGATTCACCCTCATCTCTGAGAGAGGCTCCTCCCATTGGTACTCACCTCCATCGAGGGAAGGGAGCCACTCACTTGTTTTTGTTGCTGTTTTTTTCACTCCATCTCCCCCATGCTCACTGTGCAGGTTTGAAAGCCACACAGTCAGACTAGCTCCCTGACCCCGTTAAGGTCTCCCCGCGGTGTCCTCACAGATAACATCTCTCCCTCTCTCTCTCTCTCTCTCTCTCTGTCCCTCTCTCTATCACTCTCTCTTTCTATCTTCATACTTCTGTTCTTTGTCTCAGAACTCTCCCCATGGAGGCCTGCCTTGGCACAGTAGAACACACACTTCATACGGCCGTCTTATGAGCGAAGACGTTTGTCTATGAATGGTGTCAGGCACGACAACTAAAAACTGAAGGCAGTTTTTCCTCCATCCGTTCGTTCGTTCGTTCATTCTTTCTCTAGATGTCTCATTTTCCCCCCTCTCTCTGAAGCAGCCCCGAATAGGCACGCAAGAGCAAAGCCGTTTTTATGATTTTTCATGATTTTTTATGACCCTCCAGCCTGGCACGAGCAGCCGTTATGAAATGCAAAATAATAACTAATATTTTCCAAATGTAATGCACCAAAAAAGTTTAAATTGGCCTGCAGTGGTGGTGTTCTTTTTCTTGTATTAACACTCTATCCTGATCAGAGCATGGGAATTTTTTACACAAGAGGCATTTAAGTTGAGGCCCCCTCTTTGCACCCAATACTCCCTTTTTCTCTCTTAATCTCAAACACACACACACACACACACACACACACACACACACACACACACACATGCTTACACATCGACACACATGCTCACACATCGACAGGCTAGTTGACTGAAGTTGCTGGTTATCCGTTTAACTTTGACCCAGATGGAAAATGTCAGGCCTTTTTTTGGAAGCCACCTGGGAGTCCCGCGGACGACCATTTTGTGCCCTCTGCTTTCTAAATATACAGCGAGCTAGAGCAGAGGAGGAGGCGGAGGATGCCGCGCTGCCCGAGGAGGGGGCGCACCGCGAGCCTGGCCACTGCCAGAAAGGCCACCGCGCTCCCTGTCATTTAGGGACCGCTAATTGGCACTTAATTAGCAGAATTGCCTCTGTTGTCACATCCCGTGTGTCTGCTTCATCCCCGTCATTACACACAAATATACATATAAATGCATACTGTACACACTCACATACACACACACACACACACACACACCTTCAGCCCTCAACATTTTCAGGCATCTCTTACTATACCTCATCTGTCTTTGCTCCTAGTGCCACTATGATAATCGGTTGGCCGTACGCAATGGAAAACACATATTTACACACGCTGTCTTTGTTTTATTTTTATCAGAGCAGACACCCACGCTTGGCTTCATCTCCAAAGCCCTCATAAAGGAGTGTATTGAAGTATCACGATATTTGGATATGGGGGATATGCGGGTGATATATCACATGTGACGGGTCTACCCATCCATGCAGTGGCCGGACCAATCAGAGGCCTCCCATCCTCAGGCCGCAGTAAATCACACATGCCTCGCTGTGGCATGGGTGCAGCCTGTGCCAGGGTCGGTGCCAGGCGGTGCCAGGCAGTGCCTGCGCATGAATGCCTGAGTGGCTTTAACAGCTCTCCTGCCCACCTGTTAAGAGGCTGTATCCGGGGGTTGGTTGGCAGGTTGGGTGGCATCCTGGCAAGAGTGGACCCATAGCCTTCATGCCCTCAGCAGGGTCTCTCCCTCAACCCACCCCATCCCACCGCCCGCCTCGCGGTGAAATGGCAGCTACGGTGCCGCCAGGTTGGCGGTCCTGGAAACGGCCAGGTGACCAGCACCAACTGGCACCACATGAACAATGAGGCAGATCAGACCCTCTCCCTGTAGCACTGTCTCCCTCACTCAGTGCTACCCCATCACAGCACAGGCAGAGAAATCAGCATGGGCCAATGGAGGGGTGAGTGAAAGCGATTTGAAGAAGAGGAGGAGGAGGAGGAGGTGAAGCAGGGGGAGGGAGAGGGGGGGGTCTTTGTACTCCTCCACTGCGTTTGGCTTCCCCTTCCCCCTTTTTATCCCTCAATGGCCTGGTTTTATTGGCGGGTCGTTTTATAACGAGGCTTTCGTGCTTCAAATGAAAGTGAGCGCCGTATGTGTGGGTGCACTCCTTGTTTTATTTGAAGATGGTAATTTTTTTTTGGGGGGGGTGTGGGGTGCAGAGGGTAGAGATGGGAAAGTGAATAGTGTGTGAGGGAGAGAATGAGTGAGGGAGAGTGGGATGAGAGAGAAAGGGAAGAGGTAGAGGAGGAGGAGGAGAGGAGGGGTGGAAGGAGAACACAAGGGGAAATAAGTAGGTTAATTTATTTCATTTGCAGGTATAGTTTAAGGAAGATGGGGTGGGGGAGAGAGAGAAGGAAGATGGGGTGGGGGAGAGAGAGAGAGTAAAGAAGAAAAAAGGCAGAGAAGGAGGGATGCAGTTTTCATGAATAAGCAGCTTAATGCGCTCTGGCACCCCGAGTGAGTCTTGCCGAAGCTCTCAGTGCCTCTGGCCATCTGTGAGCAGAATAGCAATTTTATTACTTTGTCATTAAACCAATTTCACAGCAGTATTGTTTGTTAATGAGCAGCCGCAAACGAGCGAAGATGTCACGTACTGGAATAGCGCAGAGATTTGTGACCCGATGCTCTCCCTCACTCTTTCTCTCATCCTCTCTCTCTCTCTCATCCTCTCTCTCTCTCTTTCTCTCTCTCTTTCACTCTCCCATCGTTTGTCCTCACTGCTTTTCTCCATCCATCTCTCCCTTGCTCTTTGTGTCCTCCTCTTGCTCTCTCTCTGTCTCTCTTCCTCTCTCTCTCTCTCTCTCCTCTTCATGACCATGAGATAGAGGAGACTGTCGCCCATAAAAGAGAAAACTGCTTAAAGATAAAATGTAAAGTCTATACAGTCAAGGCTCTGTTTATGGGCTTCCATTTGACTTTAGTGCTCATGGGAAGGAATGGTGCTCTCTCTCTCTCACACACTCTCTCTTTCTCTCTCCCTCTCTCTCCCTCCCTCCCTCCCTCCCTCCATGCAGCTGTGAGTGCAGGAATATTGGCTTTGATATGGGACACTAAAGCGCAACATTTTCTGTTCCCTTGGAGGCACCCAAAGAGTAGTTATTTGCACATAATTTAGCCTCAATAAGTACCACAACACATCACTCTTTGAATTAGGAATTGCCCTTAAATGGCTGTTGTTGAGATTTTTTGTTTGTAAGCGGATGTCCGTAAGCTTGGGTACATGGCTTATAGCAGCAATCCGTTTCTTTTAAAAGGATCTTAATTCTACTTACCCACACACATTCTGTTTCTCTCTCACACACAAACACACAGACACCATTTCCATGTTGTGTTGCAGGGTCATGCTTGTGCTTGCGTGACTTGGGTGAAGATGGGTGGCTTTGGTGTGTGTGTGGGGGGGGGGGGTGGTTGTCAGGTCCACGGCTTCCTGTTGCTCTCGCTCTGGCATTAATACTGACGGCGCGGGTCTGAGACAGATCAATTGGCTCTTTCCATTCCTGACGTTATTTATAGAAAGCCATATATCTGGTCCTCCTCGCCAGCCAAGCATGGGGTAAATACAGCCCACATTAGTGAAATAAAGCCCACAGTGTGGGAGGAGAGGAAGGAGAGAAAGAGAGATGGGAAGAGAGGGAGATGGAGTGAGGGAGAGGAGGAGGGAGAGGGGTGTGTGTGTGTGGGTCGCTCCTTTCTGCTGACGCTTCAAATGCACATGGTGAACAGAGAACAGAGTGAAGGAGATGGAGGAAGAGAGAAATGAAAAGAGAGAGAGAAAGAAGAGAGAAAGAGAGAGAGAGATAGACTCCAGAGACAACCTTACAGATAAGACTTTATATAATTAGTCTCTCTGTTTGAGGTGTGGATGGATTGCTGCCGAGTTTGCCCACAGGGAAGGGTACGCTAGGCATGTGTGCAGCCATGCATGCTTGTGAATGTATGGAAGTGTATAGGATTCCATGTGTGTGTGTGGTTTAGCAGAGCTGACCAGGTGTGAGTGGCTGGCCCCTGGGGGGCTTTGGAGGGGGACGGGCTCCTCCTGACAGGCCTGATCCATGTAAAACCTCCTCACCCTGATCCCAGCATTCCCACTCTGTCCAGACACGCTCTCTCTCTCTCTCTCTCTTTCTCTTTCTCTCTCTCTCTCTCTTTCCCCCTTTCCCCCCCTCCCTATCTCTCCCTCCCTCTCCCTTACTCCCTATCAATCACTTAACTTCATAATCACATCCGAAAACAAGCCCTAATATAGCTTTTCCCACCTGCCGTCCCCTTTTCTCTCCCTCACTTCCTTGTTTTTCTTTCCTTCTTCTTCTCCTTCTTTCCTTTCCCCCCCCTCTCTCTTTCTCTTTAATTTATCGCCCGTTGCCCTATGGGTCTGAAGCGCATGCCAATAACCTCATCATGGAGGACGCCATAAATCAATACATGCTTTTGTTTACTTAAGTACGCCTTGCCAGAGTTCAGGCAGTTATGGATGAGGTACCAGCGGAATTAGCGCCAGGAACGCCGTGCCTCGAGTCCCTCGGCGCTGGGCAACAATCCACCCGATGCTGGAGCGCCTCCCAAAAAATCCCGTCGCGGATAGCAACACACCAATTTGCAATTTGGGGAGAGTTAGAAAATAAACAGCGCGGTGCGACAAGGTGGCGTTGGCTGGGCACAGTTAGTTATCAATGGGAGACACTCGATATTAAAATCATTATGCACAGCAGGGCTGAGGAGAACAATGCTTTGCCTATCAGTATAATCAAGGATTCCCCCATTCAGGCTTATGAATATTTATCTCCCTCTGTTGCAGTGATGGTTTCATTTGGGTGTGTTTGTGTGGATGCATATTGTTGGATTGCATTGCTGTAAGATTAGTGCTTGCAATACCAAGCCAGTGTCAAAATGTGCTAGTAAAATGGTGAACTAATATCAATGCATTATTAGGTCAAATTGGTTTTCATTTTTAATATTCTTTTGCTTTACTCACTAAAATGTGCGTATGTGTGAGAGAGATGTGTGTGTGTGTGTGTGTGTGTGTGTGTGTGTGTGTGTGTGTGTGTGTGTGTGTGTGTGTGTGTAGAAAGATCATTGGAGTCACCTACAGCCTTAGGCAGTGGCATCAGCACTTAAGAGAGCAGGAATTATTCCCACATTCCCTCTCTCCTGCCTCCTACCTTCATTAGCAAGGTCTTGGCTGGGTTGAAGAAAGAGAGGGAAAAAAACATGCAGTCGTTGCTTTGATATATTTGCCTAGTTAAGTATAGCAGTAGATTTGCTTATTACATGCCTCTGTTTAGACATAGGCTCACACGGGTCCTATTTGTGAAGCTCCTTTCTCCGGGTGTGTAGGCAGAGAGAGGACCAAACCTGGCTGTGCCCTGGTGACGTTCTACTCTGTTATTTTCGTTTTATATATCACTGGGAGCTGCTCTAGCACAACGCTACACCCCAATAAAGCCTCACAGTAAATTCCGCTAGTTGTGTGAAGCGCTTTTATGCAGATCTAAACACCTGTTATGGTAAAAAAAGTAAAAGGCAGGGGGAAATGGTGAAGTGGAACGGTGTTATCCTCAATGTGCTGCTCCGACATGAATTAGCATGCTGCTGTTCAGTTCTAATTGGGAGAGGGAGTCACTCAAGAGGTAGAGGGGATATACGGCTTCTGCAACTCTTTCTTTTCATGCCTCCCCCCACTACCCTCCCTCTTACTCTCTCTCTCTCTCTCTCTCTCTCTCCCTCTCTCCCTCCCTCTCTCCCTCTCTCTCTCATAGCTCAGGAGTGTTCTCTGGTTCCTTTAGTGTTGAAATAATGTGTTTGGCAGTGGCGACGCTAAGTTGCCAACTTGTCATCCTTGGATGTGAGTGGAGTGGATGCCGTGAGCGGCCAGAGCCTTGTCACATCCAGTATGAGAGCGCAGGCCTGACCTGGGCCAGTGGGCAGACAGCAGGGATGGGGGGTAGTGTGAGGGCGCTGGACACAGCTCAGTGGTGTCAGTGCCACCAGCGCACACACCAGCACACACAGCTATTTTTAGGGGCTGTTGTGTTGCTAGGTCCAGGCCACCAAAACAGACCGCCTGTGTGTGGGGAGGTTAGCAGTGTTTGTGTACAGTAGGCAGTTTGTGTTTCTTTGTGTGTGTGTGTGTGTGTGTGTGTGTGTGTGTGTGTGTGTGTGTTTCTACAATGCTGGGCAGAGTAGCCAATCAATTATTTAAGAGCAAGTCCGGCAAAGTGATAGTAGTGAGACGTTTCGGTTAAACATTTCAATCCAGACACAGACACCACTCACACACACACAGACACTGGGGGCACACTGGGAGATGGAAGAATGCTGACACACACACGCACACACACACACACACACACACACACACACACACACACACAGACACACACACACACACACTGTGTGTTTTATAGTCTGGCCTCTCTTTACAGCACGCTCCTGGAGATACCAGCTAACAGGAGCTCGGTCAGTCTCGTCCAATTTAATAAAGATCACCACACTGCTTTGCCTCTACCTTGCCCCCAAATTTAGTTTGAGCTAAACACATTGAGATACAGACTACAAGCAAAACCAAAACAAAATAAGGTCATCAAAAGGAGGAAGGAGAGTGAACTGTTTCCTCTCTTTCCTTGGAGAGAAAAAGAGGGCTCAACCCGTTTCCAAATCTGAGGTATTTGTGTTACATAAGAGCCGTGGTTGAAGGCTCTCCTCTCCACTGCCAGCCCATTATAGTCTCATCACAGGGAGGGAGAGAGGGGATGGGGGCGTTTGATAGGGGTGCACAGGAAATAGATTGAACTTATTTCGTGTCTGGCTGGCTGGCGGCAGGAGTGTCGGGAGCGGCTACGTCGCTCCCACTGCCAAGACGATGCAGTCAATTGACACTCAATTTTGTTTGAAATATCACGCCTCCGCCGTGTCATTATCAGTTTCCCCTGGTAATCCACAAAGCCGCCCTGTTTGATTCCCGACAATGAAAGATGTGGGGTCGTGGAATTCTGTTACTCGATGACTACGGGGGTTTGATGGAGGAGAGAGAGAGAGAGAGATGGAAAAGTGAGAGGGAGAGAGAGGGGAGTGTGGGAAGGGAAATGAAAGGAAGAAGAGGAGCAGGAGACAGAGGAGGGGAGCGCGCAGGGAAGAGAGGCCCCGGTGTTTTGGATGGCGTGATGGCGTGTGGAGATTAGAGGTGCGGGGGTGCCGGGGATGGGTTGGGAGCGGAGATTATACCTGCCCTCCCTGCCGCGCCGCACAAAAGGTAGCCGAGGCGTGCAGGGGCCGACGTGGGGACCCACCGAATGGGCCCGCTGACCTCTCCACTGCACCCACTCATTTTCAGCAGGCCAGACTGCTGCTGCTGCTGCGCCTCGGTCCCCCAGTAATGATAGGATAGGGGAGCCCTCATTCTCTCTCTTTCTGTCTCTCTCTCTCTCTCTTTGTGTCTCTGTGTCTTTCTCTCCCTCGCACTGTTTCCTTCTGTGGCTCTCCCTGCAGAGTCAATAAAAGGCAGATAATGGAGACGTTTTGTGGTGCCGTGGCCAGCAGCGGCTCTCGCTTGAATGACAGGAGGTCTCGCCGACCCCTGGTGCCCTCGCTGTTGGGCCGCCAAAGCATTAACCAACCCAGCACACACACACACACACACATGCTATTGAACAGAGAGCAAAGCCAGTGCATTGTGTGTGTGGGTGTGTGTGTGTGTGTATGAGCCACAGCAGGATGCTTTGCATATGTACCTGTATGGGTATGGGTGTGTGTGTGTGTGTGTGTGTGTGTGTGTGTGTGTACAAATCATGTTCAGGCGCCTCTTCAGCTGGATGCACATGAAAGAACAGAGCAAAATAAACAAACAAATACACTAACAAATAAATGGGTGACGGCCTGGCTTTTTGAGAAATAAGTGTACCTTACAGCGTTGATCACCCCTGTCAAGTCATATATAGACAGCCTTGACTCAGAGCCAGATTGACATGCACTGGATGTTTTGAAAGGCACTCCTTCAAAAAAAAAAAAAACAGCTGTTATTTCCTGGTGCATTAAATAGCCACGGGTGGATACCGAGTGTGCACCTATGCACGTTAATAAGTTGGGTCTTTCTTGTTCTGAGGAAGGGTTGGAGGTGAGTCAGGCAGTGAGTGCTGGGGGAGGGAGAAGGAGAAGAGAAGATGAGAGGAGGAGGAGGAGGAAGAGGAGGAGGGGGGCGGGGTAGTGAACCAGCTCTCTTAATCCCTCTTCTGCCGGTGATCATCAGAAACAAAAAATAGCAGCAACGAAAACATTCCAGCGTCGAGGTGCCAACCCACAGAGGCACTTGGGATTAATGAGAGGAAAGATTAGGTGCCGTCAGAGAGAGATAGTGAGAGAGAGAGAGAAAGAGAGAGAGAGAGACAGAGAAAGAGAGAGAGAGAGAGACAGAGACATTCTTCCCCCCACAACAGCTTTTTTTAAGGAACTGGTAGTGCTGGAGCAGGTTAGCCTTGCTCTGTTGCTACAATAAGGGCCCTTTCACACAGGTGTGTTGACGCCTGGGGCAGGCTTGGCTAAGGCCCATTCCATTCACAGACAGGCTGATTTGAACAATAACTATCATATCTTTTAAAGAAGGGCGCAAGAGGAGGGTGGATGGGGGATAGTGGGGGTGGGTCGGTGGGGTGGGAGAAGCGTCAAAGGAGATGCCTGAGAGCTTTGTCGGGGCCAAGAAAAACCCCGGTGCAGTTGTCAGAGCTTGTTGATGTAGCAGGAAGAAAAACGCCAGGGTTTCTCTCTCTCTCCCTCTCTCTCTTTCGTTCTTTGTCTCTCTCTCTCTCTCCCTTGCTCACTCGCTCGCTCTCCAGATTCTGTTTTGTGCCGCAGGACAGAACGTGGCGAGCAGAACGGGAAGAACAAAGTTGGGCCGTGCGAGCCAGCAGCTGCTGCTCCCAGGATCAAAGGCGCGACAGCGCCGGCTTCCTGGCCTGCCTGTCCACTCGAGGTGTTTGACGGACAGTTAACAGCTGGGCTCGCCACCACCACCACCACCACCCCCATCCAGCAGCAGCCTGCTTTGCCACACAGGGGTCGGGTCTGGCCATCCTGATGGTGGTGGGGGGTTCAGTTGTGGAAGGCAGGGAGCGAGAGGGTGGTGTGGTGTGCAGCTGGGTGACTGGAGGTTGGGGTTGGGGGTCTGGTGGAGTGGGTGATGGTTATGGTGATGGGTAAAGGTGGGGGTGATGCCCCAGTAAGGGGGGATTCCCTGCTGTGTGATGAGTTTTTTTTAACACCCCCACCCCACCCCCCTTTTAACCCCCAACCGGGGGAGTGCCCGTATCCCTGACCAGGCCACAGGTGTCTGAGTCCAACTGTGCTTATCTGAGGAATTAAGCAGGGAGGGCAGCGAGGTCTTTAGGAGCCCCACTGCAGGCCTGGCATAGCACAGCACAGCACAGCTCTGCTGGGGTTTTTAAGCTCACACAGGTCTGCTCTGGTCTGTGTCACTGTGTTCGGCTGGTACACAGTATGTGTGTGTGTGTGTGTGTGTTGTTTAATAGGCCACAGCACCAGACCTCTGACTGATTCCAGCCTGGCTTCAATGAGCTCTCTGCTATCAGCGCATGCCTAAGAGTGCTAAACCCTGAGTCAAGCACAGCTTAGCCTTCACTGCAGAGAGAAGAAGGGAGAGGGAGAGGAGAAGAGAGGAGAGGAGAGGAGAGAGAGGGTGAAAGAGAGAGAGAGAGTTAGACAGAGAAGGAATGCCGCAGTGCTATTGATTTATTTTAATTAAAAGCTCGTTAAATCGTGTCAGTTTGCAAAACAAATATATAATTCTTTGTCTGATTTTCCACGTCCCGTCTTAATGACTCCTTCTACTTCTGGAGTCCAAGAGGGAGGAAACAGCTTTTAAACAAAGAGGAGAAGAAGTATGTTCTAAAAGAGAACAGACAGGCTCCGGAAAAAAAGAAAGAATAAAAGTGAAAGAGAGAGAGATAGGGGGAGGGGGAGGGGGAGGGAGGGAGGGGGGGGCAAAAACAGGCCTAACAAATGTGGGCCGAGGCTCATGGAAGGTGAGCAGATTTTCCCCTCGGAGAGGTGCTGGGGGAAGGGAGGTATGTAAACACAGTGGCAGGCCTGAACACCAGGGCCCTTGCGGCATGGCCACTCCAAAAACAGCCGTGTGACTCACCACACCACGCCACACCACGCTACACCACACCACGCTACACCACACCACACCACGCTACACCACACCACACCACGCTACACCACTCTGTCCTGCTCCCACTGCCATCTGCACTAAATCAAACACAGGGGTGAGGTAATGCTCACTCCTCGGCTTATGTCTCTTGACTCCTGTTTTAACTTAAGGAAGAGAGAGAGAGAGAGAGAGAGAGAGAGAGGAGAGAGACATAATAGAAATAGCTTGAGGAAGCCTCAGGTCGCTCCTCCTCCTCCTTCTCTTCCGTGCCCTCCCCCTTTCTTTTTAAGTAGCTCCGCAAAGATCTTTTCAGATGGTTTATGATAAATCCGCAGATAGGCACAATCAGGTGGCCGGCTTAAATAGCTACAGTGTCTCTCCAAGACACCGGCGCGCGGCACGGAGATTGCATCTGTGTTTACCCCACACCAGATTAAGGGCCGCCATTGGCCGGCAGACAGCGCGTGACCCTTTTAGGGAGTGATAATTGGGCCATGTTTGCTTTTATTAAATCCACCCTCCCACCGCTTAATCTGTGTACACTTCCTAGGTCAAAGTGGACACTAGTATTCTTTCCCCTCCTTCTCACCCCCCTGGCTACAAGGGGCTGCTTCCTCCTTTGAGCGTTCCACGGACTAGGATTTAATTAGTTTGTGTTGGACTTGTTTTTTTTTTTTGGTTGTTGTTTTTTCTGAGATGGAAGCGTGGAAGGGGATGAGATTTAATTTGAACCAGAGAATCCGTATTGGCAAAGGATGATGAAAGTTGAGCATGTTGAAACTTTTTGTTGTTGTGTGAAGTTTCCCTGTACAAAATTAGGTTCACAGAGTTTGACTGGCAAGCAGAGACTTACTCTCCCGTGCCCTAAAGCAGAATTGCTCACAGACCACGCTTTTACAGTTTTGTTTTCAAACAACAAACTCCAAGACTCAGACGGGTCCTAAAGAAAACGGAATCAGCTGGAACAATATGACAGGTTCTGAGGGACAACACATTTGTAGCCTCTCTCTCTCTCTCTCTCTCTCTCTCTCTCTCTCCTTACCATGTGTAACTATCTCATCATAAACTCGTCAAACCAGTGACCCCGTTCCCGATTGGCTGGGCTGGCATAGTTCCTGCTCCTGATAGGCTGAAGCTCTCTCTCACTCTCTCTCTCTCTCTCTCTTGGCCGTGCTCCAGGGCAGGGTGGTTTGGCATGAGGATTTGTCAGGGAAAGGAATGCTGACAACAGGAGCCAGTTACCAGGTGTGGCGAGCAGTCGGCTCACAACCAGAGGACACAAGTCCCCATTTCCCCCCCTCCCTCCTCTCCCTGACACTCCCAGAGGCACAGAACATACCCTGGCCAGCCCCCAAATGCACTGAGCCACCACGGGCCGACCCTGCCACAACACACACACACACACAGCAGTGCAGTCGGAGCCACAATGAAGAGGGGAGGTGGCAGGTAAATAGCAAGAGCCTGCTAAGCACCAGTGCTCAGGAGTCACACAGCGTAGTGGGGCAGAGCCCTGTGATCCGTCCCCACACCACGCTGGGTACTTTACTTCTTAAAAAAAGTCAAAAAACTCAACTGACCCCCTCCCTACACACACACACACACACACTCCCCTTCTCTCTTCACCCCCTTTTATGTTTGTTTGAGCTGCGATTTCTGGCCTGGGGATCGAATGTTGATCCTGCTCCACGGAAGGCTGGGGTCAAGTGGACTCCTGCAGCTAGGTCTCCATTATTCATATCTTATTGTGTTATGAATCTTTAGTGGGAGAAAGAGAGGGAGGGAAGGAGGGAGGAGAGGAGAGGAGGGGGGGTTGAGTGCTCAGTGCAGCAGTAATTCCTTCAGTCTGGGTTGATTGTGAAAGCCAGTGCACTGACAGGGAAAGGAGAGGAGAGGAGGAGAGGAAGGGGTGAGGAGGTTTGCGGCGTGGTGGTGGCGGCACGTGAGGCACACAGTTTTGGCGCACACCCCCTCACCTCAGTGAAACTGGCAGATGAAAAGGCGCCCCTCGAAAGACTAGAGTCTGCCTCCTAAGGGCCTTTCACAGTAGGCTGTGAGGAACATGCCCTCTCTTTCTACCCCTCTCTCTTTCTCTCTCTCTCACACACACACATACACACGACACACACACACACACCACACACACACACAAACACACACACACTCGCAGACGTTTGCTCATATATACATAGAAACTTGTCATCCACCGAAAGAATTCTGGGTAGTTTGGAACAGACCTTTTCTTCTCTCCTCCTTCTCTTCCCCCCTCCCCCCTCCCCCCTTCTCTTTTTTTCATACACACCCCGCAATTGATTTGTAAAACCTGCTGGCCCTCCCGTTAAAAAAGCGGAGGCCTGTCGGAGTGTTTTCCCCCGGCAGTAATGTACACATTCTGCAGAGTATCCAAAGGAATGACCTCCCTGTGACCCGCTAACCTTGCCTTTAATTATTTGTTTGAAGACAGCGTAGAGTTCCCATGCTGAGAGGTGCAGGGGGAGAGAGAGAGGGGAGGGTGATAATACCAGCCAGTGTGCCTCATGGGGGAATGTGCAGCCAAGGCGGGGGCTGTGTGTGTGTGTGTGTGTGTGTGTATGTGTGTGCGCACACGTAGGGCGTTGGGGAGTTGGGGGGGGGTAGGCTAGTGGTGGTAAAATTGTAGAGGGCCATATTAAAGAGACTACCAGATGTAAATAATAAAATTTAAAAATGGCAGTGGGTGAAACTCGTGTCGCTCCGTCGGCAAGGGAATGGACTCCAGAGGATGACAACCGTGGCAGAGAGACATGGTGTGTGTGTGTGTGTGTGTGTGTGTGTGTGTGTGTTTCTTTCTGCATGTGTGTGAATGTCTGTGAGTGTGTTTGAGGTATGCAGGCTGATGTAATGCATGTAGAACTGTGAATGCATGTGTGTATGTATGTATTTATGTTCACATGTATGTATGTATGTATGTATGTATGTGGGCATTTGTGTACAAATATGTATGAAGACGAAGTGTGTGTGTGTGTGTGTGTGTGTGTGTGTGTGTGTGTGTGTGTGTGTCAGCATTCTTCCATCTCCCAGTGTGCCCCCAGCCTCGGTATGCCAGCGCGCTCTCGCTCCCATCTCTGGAGGGTTCGGCGTGTGTTGTTCTAAGCACACACCATTAGCAGCTCATGGGGGGAGAGAAAACAGTGTTATCAGCCCCAGCTCTGATAATCTCAATTGGCTTCACTCGGCCCGATAAAAGGCGCTCGGGGGGCAGGAGAGGGCTCTGGTCAATCCCCTGGAACCCCCCACGGAACTCTGGCAACTTGTTTGGGGAATGAAAACAGACACGTGTGTGTGTGTGTGTTGAGTGTGTGTGTGTGTGTGTGTGTATGTGTGTGTTGAGTGTGTGTGTATGTGTGTGTGTGTGTGTGTGTGTATGTATGTGTGTGGGGCATTGTTGGTGAGACACATGTGGCCACCAGGGACAGTGCTGACATGAAGGTGGGAAGACGCCTGTCGGAGCTGTGAAGGAAGTGTAGGAATGCCTATTTGTGAATTTGTGAGTGTGTGTGTGTTGAGTGTGTGTGTGTGTGTGTGTGTGTGTGTGTGTGTGCATGTATGTGTGTGATGGCACCATCTTGCCTCCATATCCCCCATCTCTTCCCGCATGTGACTCATTAAACAACTCTCTCATTCTTCCCATTCCGCTGGCGTCATGAACAGAGCTCTCTGGCCATAAAGCGCTCTGATCGGTGGACTAATATAGTGTATGAATCACAAATCAAAACTCCGAGCCCAGCGCTCGTCTCACGTGGCTGTGCGTAGAGAGGCCTTCTGCTCTCATAACCGCTGATACAGCCTGGCCATATTTCACACGTGAGGAACCTCCTTAATGTTACGTGTTTATGGTCCAGTAGCACAAAATGGGTCAAATTCTCATGCTGGAGAGTCTGGAGCATACTACCTGAGAGAGAGGGGACAGAAGAGTCTACTGGTAGTCAGCGTTCTGAAAAGTCTTATTTTCCCCCATGTTTACCCACTCAGCTGGTTTTGATGCGGGATGCCTGAAACTGGGTTCCAGTACTGGCAAAACAACATTTCAGACAGAGCTTAAGCATGAAGGCAATGACAGGTCAATGCCAGCCAGCTTTTTAAAATGGCTGAGTGCGGAAATTAGCTAAATTCTTTATTTTTTCTTCTTTTTGAAGAGAAATATGCATATATGTGAGCTAAAGGGGAGGGACCTGTTTCCGAGAAAGAAATATCTTCGAAACGATTGGGTAAATTCGGCGAAATTCGGAGCTAGTCATTATGGCATTCCAGAACACCCCACCAACCATCACCAGCACAACCACGGAGCCCTGTTCTGTGCTCCGCTCTCCTCTCCTCTGAAGCTCACTCTGCTAATACAGAAGACTTTTCTCTCTTTCATGTCTGACCCTCTCATCCTTCGCTCCCGAGCCTAGAGAAAGAAAGGGACCGAGAGCAGAGAACTTTCTGTGCACTCCCACAAATGAGCTTGACGTCTCTTTTTTACCCCTCCCCAACTGTACGTTTTGTACATTTAAGCATGTCACTTTGAAAAGCCCAGATTACGGCCATTTAAGTTAATAGGAGAAGGTAAGGGCAGGTATCAGGGGTTCATGGGGGATTTGGAGCCCAAATTGATTCCAGCCCTCTCCGGCATCTAATGACCAGTGCTAGACCACTGCCCTCTGTGTGTGCTAGCAGGCCTTTTTTTCCTCCCTTTTCTGTGTGGAATCAGGCGGCAGGCCGTGCAGGATAGCCCCGCGATGATTTGAAACCTCCCCCTAATCTCAAACACATGTTCCTACCTGTAGTGTTAACTCCTCCATGCATTTTTTAATGCTCGGGATGAGGGGGAGTCTCTCTCTCTCTTTCTCTCTCGGGAGTGGCCAGCCTCTCGTTGACATGAACCTGGGCGTCCAGTGCACTCTCTCCCTCACTCTTTGCCTCCTTTCCCCCACACTCCCAGCCCTTCAGGGGGTGGTGGGGGCAGAAAAAAGCTGCTTGCCCCTGGCTGGCACTAACCTCCAGATGACCCCGCTGGCTTTACAGTCAAAAGCCGCAGGAGCGAGGAGGGCCACGGAGTCTTTGTGGAGCTGCACTTATTTGCCGCTATGGCGGTGATAAAACTTCAGACAGCCTAATTGATGGGCTCGCTGACATAACAATACCTCGTGAAAGCGCGGAGTGGCAATGCCTGCTCCTCATTTATGGACAGCTGGAAGGGGTGCGGAGCCCCCTACAATGAAGCCAGCAGGGGGGGGGGGGGCAAAGGGAAGGGAGGGCTTTCTGGGGTGGGGGGGCACTGAATGAAAGGAGCCATTTGTGTTGTGGCCCTTGCAAACTTTTAACTTATTCTGAATTTCTAATGAGTGATAACACACCAAGAATAATGTTTATGTGCACGAGAGAGAGAGAGAGACAGAGAGAGTGGAGAGAGAGAGAGAGGAGAGAGAGAGAGTGGAGAGAGATTTGGGGTGCTAAAGAGGTCCAGTGGGTTTGTGGCATGGTGGCCCCAGTGCCGTGGCTACATTTAATGCCTGTGGAATGTCTCCCCGGTAGCCATGGCGACCCAGTGTAATCAAGGGCTGTATTAAACAACAGGGATATATCATAAGCGACATTAAAAGGATACCTCGTTGGGCTCCCAAGTCTGGGCACAATCGGCCCTTTGTGGAGCGGTTTGGGCTTTGGAAGGCTTGGAGGGCCAAGTCGTTAATGCCACCATAAAGTCATGCAAATTGTATTGTTTTGTTTCTTGTGGCCTCTAATGAATATTTGTCTCACTGAATGGTAGCGGGTGATTTAACGTGTGCCTTTCTCTCTCTCTCTCTCCCTCTCTCTTTCATCCCTCCCTCCTTCCCACCCTTTTCTTGTCTTTCCCAGGTTCATTAACGCCAGAAGAAGAATAGTACAGCCTATGATTGACCAGTCAAATCGAGCAGGTAAAAAAAAAAAGATACACACACATGCTCACACATAAACCCATGCTCACACACACAAAAAACATACCCTAGCCTCTCTATCTGTTCCCATAGCTCTGTCAAATCTGCCCCCTCCCTCTCCGTTGCCAGGATAAACATTCACCCTGATGCCCTCTTGCCGAGGAAAGTCCCCTCCTCCTCCCCCCCTTTCTCTTCCCCTTCTTCTCCTCCAGCACATCTTCTCTTTCCCTTCTTCCTTGAAATGAGAAGTGTTCCACTAGGACCTGACATGTTGCCTGATTGACTCTAATTGGAGATTTCCCAGGCTAACCAGTAACCAGACAGAAGTATACTAGTGCATGATGTCTGTGCATCACTAATTGAACTCCAGAGGAGTTCCATACACGCTTTAAGCACCTTGATGTAATTTTATTTAAATAATCTGCCATATCCTGCTGCATAACACATCCAGTAATTGTTGGTAATCTCTTCATTTTAGTAGAAAGGGCAAAAAAACAGCCATTCCATGTCATCAATTGAATTCACATGACATAGTTTCAGATGCAGATTTATTATTTCCTTATGGCCAGATTAAAATCAGAGGGCCTTGGTATTGCAAACTGATTCGGCATTGATTTCCCATATCTTTGCATAGCACAGATCGAACAGACCTTGCTGTCAGATTAAGTCATAAACATGTCACTCTGAAAATCCACCACGAACCCCACGAGCACATGCATGCTTTACACAGCAACCCCAGGCTCTCAGGCTGTGCAACACATTACTGCAGCAGCCGAAACAAAATACTGAGCAATTTGTCTCTGAGTAGCGCTGAGGCTCTTTGTCGATTATCTGGGGTAAAGAAGCACAAATTGGGGTGGAGATTGTGCAAATGAAGTTAGGCAATTATTGAAATGAGATGCGTTCCAAAACGAAATCCCAGCGAGTCCCCGCCACGGGTTTTTCTTTTGCGAAGGGGGGATTCGCTTTGCCGTGGATATGTGAACGGGTGCTTCCAAACTGTCGCAATCAGCATGCCTCCCAAAGACAGCATGCCTAACAGCTTCCCCCTAATCTTCTGGGCTTACAGATTACTCCGGATAATGCACTCTAGCCCTGGAATACACTCATGTGTACAGACTTCTTTCAGAGAATCAAATCCTTTTAGTGCAATACGACATACACGCAACATATTGTTCAGCGAAAGAGTTTGTCAATTCGATTCATTTTCAGCAGTGTAATTTGTAATGACTAGAATGACAAAGTCAATCAAAAATACCCAGCATAGTCTTCATTCATGGTTGGATACATGGTGTCTGGCAGTAAAGTGTATTTATATTGTCAATATGCTTAAAGTGGACTACTAGTAACATGATGCAAATGGTTTTGATAGGATACAATATACGTTGCATATGTTGTGTATAAGTGTTTCCTTACCGCATTGGAGAACAGCATGACAGCTTGGCTGTTTTCTAATGAAAGAGTGAAAGATGTGTGTGTGTGTGTGTGTGTGTGTGTCTGTGTGTGCATGTGTGTGGATTTACATGAGGATTTGCATGCATGCCCTTTCATGTTGTGTGTATGTGTGTGTGGGGACCATGTGAATGTAGCACAATGTCTTGCAGTATGCACGGGCTGGAGCTTGAGACACTATCTGATTGTCTGGTGTGTCTTCTCTCTCTCCCTTCCCCTGGCGTCCGCGTTCTTACTACAATCAGGTTTTCTTCTTGATCCTTCAGTGAGCCAAGGAGCAGCGTACAGTCCGGAGGGGCAGCCCATGGGCAGCTTCGTGCTGGACGGTCAGCAACACATGGGAATCCGGCCAGCCGGTAAGGCCCAGAAACACACACACACACACACACACACACACTCACTCACACTCACACTCTCTCCGGCCTCTCATCAAAGTACACCACACAATAAACACCAGCCACTACACACTCCCAGACTAACACACCCTCACACACCCAAACTAAACACTGAAGCGACAAAAAGCACCCACCTGCTAGTCAGGCCCAAGCAAACCCTTGGGCTGAGATACTGCCTGCTGCCTGCCTTCCTCATCCTCTTCCTCCCTTTCTTCTATAATGGTGGGATACAGAGCGCTCCACAGCTGTAAGATAGGACTCATGCAGTTCTACTGTATCAAGGGATTCCTACTTTTGATGGCACTCCCCCCCCCCCCCCCCCACACCTGCTTTGATTGATATTTCAGGTGCTTTAAATGAAAGGTGTTTCTCTTCATGTTGGGTTCTTGCTCTGATCAGCTGTGATTCAACCTTTTGCTGACCTATCTGGTGTCTTCTCTCTCTCTCTCTCTCTCTCTCTCTGTTGTTCCAGGGCCTATGAGTGGAATGGGCATGAATATGGGTATGGATGGGCAATGGCACTACATGTAACCTCCATCTTGTAAAGCAAAATCACAAAGAAAAAGGGGGAAGTAAGTACTAGGCTCCTTATCTCTTGGCTTATCTCCTTACCTGTTTGCCCTTTTCAACCAAAAATGCTCACTGATTCTCCTTGATCCACAATCCAATACCACACAACACCCTCTCAAACACGACCCTCTGCTGGCCTTCCCTGTGTGCTTTTCCAACGGGGGGGTGGTGGGGAGTGAGAGGGAAAACTAGCCCCAGGATGAATGGGGGCGCTGGGAATAGTGGGAAGCTCTGTGCTCGCTTCTGATGGCCCCCGGGGAGACGACTTGTGGCGCCAGGCGACCACAACCAGGAAGAGAGAGATGGAAAGAGAGAGAAAAGGAGAAAAAAAAAGTAGGAGGACAGCAAAGAAAAGTGCCGGCACACAAATTTATTTATCACAACAGCGGTGGCGGTGGTGGCGGCATCGCTCTGCACATCTCGCGGGCAGCCAATGCAAATGTTGGACATTTAGGGGAAAAAACAACATCTCCAGGGGCAAGGGGCTGACGGGGAGAAATTAAGCAGGCTCCAGTGAAGCGATAAAGAAGGAGAAGTGAAGCTGTCCTCCGAGTGACATAAATCTGTCAGGCCCAAGGATTGATGCCCAAATTATCTTATATGCAAAGACGGGAGCGCCGCAGTACATTACGGTCCCCGAGCGAGATATACGGGCTGGGGGTGACACATCCGATCCTTCACTGGGGAGGGGTATGGTTGGGGGCCGGGTGGCTGGCTGTTGGGGGGGACCTGAGTGTTTTGATTATTTTTTACTGGGTATTGGGGTGTATGAGGGTGGGAATAGGAGGAGGAGGAGGAGGAGGAGGAGGAGGGGGGGGTAGGCGGGTTTGGGGGTGGCAGTGACTCCAAACATGAGACAGAGATTCAGAGATAAATTTAAAGGGACATAGATGTTTAAAACAGCCACACACAGGAAGACGGGAGAGGAGGGGGTGTTTCTCTGTTCTCTCACAACTCTCCTGTCTTTCCACTTGCTGTGGCTAAATGGCCGCAGCCTGATTAAGACGCCCATTACACCACCCATCCCCACCCCCCCCCCCACCCATCCCCCTCAAGTGCCGCGGCGCTGACATTTGAGAAATCAAGACATATCGCATCCTAACGCCAGCAGGGCACAGGGAATTTTATTTAACACCTACCCGGCTCTGCTCAATGAGCCACAGTATAATAACACTTACCTTGATTAAAAGAACCCTTTATATGTAAATAGGCGGCGGATTTTTCTATAGGGTCACCATGGCGATTCTTCCGACAGAGACCCCCTCCCACACACACACACAACCAACTCCCTCCTTTGCCCCCAGCTTCCCTTACTAATGGAGTCAGAAAAAAACTAGAGTGCAATGTTCCCTAAAACAGCCACATAGAGACAACATTTGCTCAGCTTGAATAATTCTTAATATAGGCTATATAATTTCTAGACTATTTAATTACATAACATATTTTATGCTTCATGACCAATTACATTAATAGCTTAATACAGGGGAATATTACCCCTCTCTTGATTTGATTACGCAGCCACACAATATGGTATATTTGGTAGTTAATTATCGTCAGCCATTGAGCGGGTTGCTCTGCTATAACCGGCAGGAGGAGAGTGGGCCTTTCTGAGCGCGGCGTTATTGTCTTCAGATGGTTTTACCACTCCTGTTAATAAAGGAGCGCTCCGCAGATCTACTTAACAGAATGACTGCAGCTTACAAGGCTTGAGATTACCAGCTTACAGTGTCAAAAACATCTGCTGGGCCTTTTAACGGGGACCCGCTCTAGGTTATATGGAGGTGAGCGTACTCCTTGCATGGCGCTCACCCCCCTGCCCCACACCGCACCTCACCCCGACTCACACACTCACACTCACCCCTCAGCCGGATTGATTTACCTTTTTTTATGACCCCGATAGTGGGCTTTTAAAAGACCGCTTTAACAAACATGTGCATTCGCAATGAACCTGCGTGGAGGAGCGGGTATTAGAAAATGGCGCGGCTTTCAGCCAATGAGATTGGCCATTAATCTCCCCCTTCGCCTGTCCTGTTTTTTTCCTTCTCTTTCTCTCCTCTCTCACTCCCTCTTTCTTTCGCTCTCTCCCCTCCTTCTGGGCCCTCCTGTGTAATTTCTTAATTGCGCCGTACCAAGGTAGAGGAATGTCGAGAGTTAGCATGCCTGGTGACCTTGGTGCGACCCCTCTCTCCCCCCGTCCCTCCCCACCACCCCCTGTACTGTTGCTAATCCCCAGGGGTTCACATTACAAAGCAGTGAAGCCCAGGCCTCTGCCCTGCTCCTTACCTAGACCTGCAGGAGCCCAGCACAACCTAGCCTAGCCTAGCCTAGCTTAGCCTAGCCTATAGCCCCAGGCTCATCTGGCCTTGCCCCACTCCCCTTCAGCCTCTCCAGGCTTCACTGTTCACTTCTAGGCCAGGTTGTTCCCTCCATCCCCAGGTCCATCTCACCCACCCACCACCACCCTCCAATCACCCTCCCTTACCTGCCTGGGTCTGTTTACTGCAAATACAACTCTGAATAACTAAACAGTGACACTACAGAGCAGCCTCTGTCCCCACGGCCGCCACTCACAGCACGGCTCACGCCAGCCTGCCCAGGCCTCCACACATGAAGGAGTCTCAATGCTCTAATCCCAAGGAATCAGCAATCAGCATTTTCCCCTGCCTATCACTGACACCAACCACATACAAACCACACACACATACACACACACACACACACACACACACACACACACACACACACAGTCTTTGCATCTCTCTCCATTTCCTTACTGAAGATGCAGTCTTCCTTCCTGACCAACAAGTAGAATTACCACTCGGACCATATCTTTTTTTTTGTTGCTAGACAAACAAGAAGCTTTGCTAATACAGTATATTCTTAGAACTAGTGTATTGTTACAGTTAACTGGCTTCCTAAATTATTAAAGAAAACTTATTTGAGAGGGTTTCAAATCAAATATGCTCACTGCAGCCCGTACCTCGTGAGAGATGCTTTTCCTGTTACTTAATTCAGCTGGGTAGCGGACGTCTCTCATCTCCCAGCAGTGTGCAATCACATATCACTGCTGAGAACATCAATACAGCTCTTTGCTTCCTTCCCATCCTGCCAGACGTCAGTGTCAGTGGATGCACGCGGGATCGTTTTACAACCTGAACTGACCAGGAATGTATCAGACACTGTATAGCCCACCCTGTCCCTGAAATAGCGCAACGCTTTGTGTGCGTTCGCTAAGTGCTCCTCTGCTAAATTGTGCAGTGCATGCATTTTGGTGGGGGCTGTGGGGCGTGGGGAGGTGTTATGGAAAGTGGGAAAGGGGAGGTGGGGCAAGATTTGGAGGAAGGGAAGCCGTCCAAAAAGTACCCAGCCAGCAGATGTTTCTGTTTGCTAATGAACAAGTCATTCATGTTGCCTGGCGGTCAGGGCGGACAATTATGTGTGTATCAGGGAGTGTTAGCAGTGGGAGTGCACTGTGTGTGAAACTTCCCCTATCAGTTGGCACTGCCACTAACCAATCTCTCTCTCTCTCTCTTTTCCACAGGGGAGTACGTACCTCAGACTGGCCCAGTGGGTATGAGCATGGCCCCACCTGGTTTCGCCCCTCCCCAGATGTCCCCGCACCCCTCCCAGCTCCGACACGCCCCAGCCCTGCACCCGTACCTGCCCGGACACCCGCACCACCCCCACCACCACCACCCGCACCACCACCACCCTCACCATGCCCAGCCCCACCCGGCCATGCTGATGCACGGAGGCCCACCTCCTCACCCAGGAATGACCATGTCCGCACAGAGCCCCCCCCTCATCACCCCCCTCGACCACAGCACTGCTGGACAAGACCTGGACATCCACGTTCAATAGGGCAAGGGAACCCGCCTACATGAGCAAGCGACGATAACAACACAGCTAAGAAAACAGTGACCGCAACATCGCCGCCCCTCCCTGGCAAACACGTCATTTTGAGACTATTTTTTAAGGAAAAAAGGAAAATCATTTTGACCACAATTAGAGAAACAGAGAAAGAAAAAAAAAACAGAGATGGAATTCCATTACGAGCTGTGAGAAGTTTTTTTTAAATCTTGTCAATTTTGTTACTTTCACCAACGGAGGACCAAGCTGACAAGAACACTTTGTAAAGTCTTGGGCTTTTGTTAAAGATCAACAGAAGATGTTTCAATTTACAACATGACTCCAAATGCACACTCTCACATACAAAACACACACACACACACACACACACATGTACACACACACACACACACACACATTTTCACACATACTAACCTATACACTTTCAAAAACACTCCTTGAGTGACTGACACCTTCAAACAATTTTAAAGAAAATCACTCTGGAAGGGTTAAAAGAGGAAAAAAACAACACAAAAACAGACTCCAAGAGTTATAACTACTGTAGTATAAAAACGTATAGAAACTAAGTTAAAACTTGTGCATTTTTTTTCATTGGATCACACAATTTATGTTTCCTGAGCTTAGTTCTAGAGTATGAAAAAAAAGGTTAACCCCCCCTTGCTTTTCACACTGTGTGTGCTGTTCCCTGAAGGAGAGACTGTCTTGTTGCAGCAATAAATAAGGAAAACATCTCAACCAATCTCGGCCCCCTTACAAACACAAACTCTGAAGCTTGCAAGGGCTGCAGCTCTGTGTGTTCCACACCAGGAAAAGAAATCGCACGATGAGAAAGAGAGAAAGAGAGAGAGGCTGCCAACCGACTCCCTGTTCTCTCTGGAAGATACAGTTTGAACAGTTTTTTTTTTTCAATCAACTCCCAATTTTTTTTTTTTTTTTGGTTCATGAATGAATGTTGCCCCATAGGTAAAGTCCTTAGTTTTGAATTGCCCAAGCACTGGATTGTGTTGGTTTTATACATTTTTATTTTATTATTTTTATTGTTTTTTTGTTTTTTTTTGTATCTGGGACTCTTTGAGAAAGAGCCTATGGAAGGAAACTGACCGGTGGGAAGCATCCTGCAGTAGTTTTCTTCGCCTCGGGATCGACATAACTTGCCATATGGACAATGCTGACACAATGTTGGATTCTTTGGCACTGAGAGAAGCTATTGATGGTCGATGCACCAAAAAAACCTAAAGCGTACAAAAAAGAAGACAAAAAAAGAACTTAAATTATGAACTCAAAGCTTGGAGAAAAAAGCTAAGAGAATATTGTAACAAACTTCGTACAGAGTTCAGTCTATTAATTGTTTCATGTTAGATATTCTATGTGTTTACCTCAATTGAAAAAGAATGTTTTTTGCTAGTTTCAGATCTGCTGTGGCATTGATATTGTATGTCCATGAATTCCTTCCTTTTTCAGCACGTGTTCCTCACTAGATGAAAAAAAAATGCTGTCTCCCTTAAGCTTTGTCAAAATACATTAAATACTTGTATGAGGACTGTGACGTAATGTTTAAAAGGTGTTCAGTCACAAATGCTGTAATAAATATTTCATTTTTTGATTTTGTTAGATTTTGTGTTAAGTGTGTGTTGCAAAAAAAAAAAAATCATGCAAGACAGTGTAAACCATTCCCCATCAAAGGCTGCAGTTATTGAGAAAGTAAGCGTCATTTCTTATGTCAGACGCAGTGAGTAGGCCTAGTGAAAAGAGTTCTGTGACATATTCAGGGCCAACAAGTAAACTATCTTAGATGACAGGCCATGACCTAAGTCATATTTGATGCAGTGCATATTCTTACTAAGAGCGTCCCTGAAAGTGTATTTACGTTTTAGTGTGAGTTAAGAATGACTAATCGATTATCATAAAACAGTCGCTCTGTTTTAATCACACGCTACTGCATTAGGCTCAAACAATGGATTAAGCAGTCGGCCTCTACCGTTCAAACGCAAAAGGCTCAGAGCGGAAATTTGTCTTGCTCTGAAGCGACCCCTGCTGGTGAAATCCGAAAGGCCCTTGGGCAGCCCGTCACTCTTCTCATATGCGTTGCTGGTATTTTCCCGCGGCCATCGACACACAGCCTTAAAACAGAAATGACAATCTACTGTCACCCTAATTGAAATCTCGTCTCTCCTGTCAAAAGGAACCCAGACAGTAATATGATGTAACGCCAGGCTTATCAGAGGTCGTATCATCGCCACTCTAAAACAAAGCTTGTTTTTAAAGCAGGCTTACAAATAAATGCCGATATAGCCTACATGGTAACAACAAGATAGATGACTATTTTGTAGGTAAAAAATATGCCTGCTGTATCATTGGATGTTCATCGCCTGCATGAATAGTCTATGGGGTGCATAGGCCTAGGCCTACTATAAATAGGCGAGTCAACACTTCAGCCTAGACGGCAACATTAAACCTACAATTCTTAGGGTAGGTTTGTAGCCTACACATGCGCCTAAAATGTAACATATTACCTGCAACCTGTGTTTAACTTAACATATTACCTGCAACCTGTGTTTAACTTAACATATTTAACTGCAACATATTAACTTATTAAATTAAATTGCATTTAATTATATCACTTAAAATAGCCCACAACATTATTTAAAAAATTGTGTAAATGTGGCTTAATTGTTTCACTTTTGATGCAACAGCCTAGGTTAATATCTACTGTGGTAGTTTGTGTAGAGACAAGCATAAGGGCAGATTTATTTTAGTCGGGTTACGACCAGCCTTGCCCCAAGGATTCTACAAGAGTCTTGATAATATAGGCTATCTCTGAATTTACTAATACTGAATTTACTGTTTAATGTCGTGAAATTATTAGATAAGAAATTGGCATGATGGTTGGATAGTTTTCTGCTCACCTCGAAAGACAAATCGAAAATCACGACAAATGATGCAGGGTCGATAAAGAAAATAATATAGACCTATGTAGGCTACTAGCATGCAGCCTATATTTTTAATTCCGGTATACTTCTCGGCGGTAGGTCAACTAAAATCACACACAAATCCAGTGATAAGTCTTGAAAAAAATGAAGAGAGGGTTACAATAATTTTACCAAGAATGGAAGCAATTACAACCCACCACTATAGTGACAAAATGAAAGTTGCCTGTGTCATGCCTTTCCGTCTTAAATCCATAAATAGATAAAATATTCTAACACATGCACGTACAATTTTACTCAGTAATCAAGAGATCAGGAATGAATAAAATATGTATTATTTGATTTTGGAAGGTTATACCGTTGCCTGCAATAGTCCTCATGCAAGCAATTCGCAATGATGTAGTAGCCTATCCTCAGAATTGGATATGTTAAGTTTTGTCAATCTTGGAGATACTGAAAACAGAACGAAGAACTGTGTGAGAAGGGATTATCAGGAGAGAAATTCCTGCATTATTGTGAAGGAGGGAGACTCTAATATTAATAGTTTTACATCCTTCGTCTCTTTCTCTCTTTTCTCTCCTCTCTCTTTTTTTTGAAGAGACAGAAGGTAGATTGCCTTTGCTGCTTCTCTTTCCCGATTCGGGGTGACAGGGATGATGGATGATCCAGCCGAGCTAAACAACCCCTCCCCTTCATCTCCTCTCTGTCAAAGCTACTTCGGGTACCGCTGCAGGAATAAAATACGGAACATTCCCGCTGCACAATACCCGAGCCAAAGCCTTTTCCTGCTCCTGCATGCGTCGTTCGCATCCAACGATATTAAATGTCCACAATAAACATGCGCAAAACCATGAGCACTCTTGCGCACAAAGGCAACATGTTAATAAACCCTTAACCCGTTGATAATATCCGATCCTTACCAAAGGTCCTCACAATATTTGGTTCCGCAGTGCCCACTCAAAGTGGAGATTCAATAATTGCTTTACATTTTGAATAAAGAATACAACATGCACTAATATTAAACGGAATATGGGGATTCAAGAAAATGTGCAGCCTTATGTGCGTCAAATGCAGTCACACTCACTATCCCCCTTAATAAGTTTCAGCAACTATCATTTTTTAAAACTAAACAGGCAACTGATGTTGTATTTTATTTTATCTATGTGTATGTATATTTAGCCTATCCCTGTATTATCTTTTATTTTGTTATTATTCCCCTGCTGCTATTAATTTCGGAGCCGAGGGAACTAGATAATCTAGCCTACTTGCACGTCAGATGGAGAATTGTTTGTATTTCTCATTTTTAAACTCAGCCTTTGTGAGCTTTCTTTTTGTAGCCGTTTCCATTTTGGGTTGCCCTCTTCTTTTACATTTCAGCAGTTTTCCCCTTCTTTTGCCATAAGGTGTTTCTATGACTACGTTATATATGTGAGAGGGTCAGAAGCGGGGGTTCCTGGGAGAAAAGGGCCGCATTTCGGTGATCATTTATCACTGTCAGCCGCATAATGATTCTCCCTGCAGTCCTCTATTGATGAGGATAATTACATTAGCTCAGAGTGACTGATCAATAAAGAACAGGGAAAATGTTTTATTATAGCAAACCAAAAGGGTTTCTGGAGGGAATGCTTGTGTTTTTATATACTCATATATAGGCTAACTGGTTTCAGATTCAAACCGTTCCACAAAAAGTTCTACTGTTTCGTGTTTGGAAATTGGAAAACCCGACGTGAGTTGTTTATAGCAAAAAAAAACAAAAAAAAACAGCTCGATGGATTTGCGTTCCTTCATGCAGATAGCTGTTGCTGTCCGGTCTCATCTCGTTTCATTTCATTAGAACAACAAGGCCATTGAAGATGGATCCTCTGCATGATCTCCATTGCCTCATTACAAGACAAGAAACGCACACAGCTTATATTGTTTATCAAGTTCGGAATGTAGTAGCCTATAACTACAAGGTGGCATTAAGACATATCTGGTTTGTGTGCCATTAAAAAAATACAGGACAGTGCAACTGCATTAATGCATATGCCTGTTGAAGATTTTAAAGTTAAACTTCTCGACCAATGCTTACACAGTTATTTCAATTACAGGTTGACACCGACACTTTTGTCTTTATGCTTTGGTCTGTTGTCAGGGTAAAGGCTGTCGAGAGAGAGAGAGAGAGAGAGAGAGAGAGAGAGAGAGAGAGAATGTGTGTGTGTGTGTGTGTGTGTGTGCTAATTGTCAACAACTTATTCCCTGCAGGAATGTTGCTAACTCCTTCGCCCAATCCTCTGTAGTGCTAGATGCCAACTTGCATTTACTCTTCATGAACGTGCCTCCGGGAGACAGTCAATAACTTATTATGTAGGCCTATATCCTATTTTTTTTATTTTATATAATCTAACTGTAATATATTCTATTGTAATAACCTACTTAAAATGTTAATATTATACGCTCATTTATTATTATTATTATTATTATTATTATTATTATTATTATATTAGTAGCAGCCTAGTAGCCTACTAGTAGGTCTATTCTAGAAGTAGTAACCTATGAATTATATGACAAAATTGTTCCTTTATAGCAGTGCCATATTCATACGGCTAATAAGAATGAGATAAACATCAAATGCAAAATAAAACACAAAAGGGTTTCTCTGTTTTTTTTCCACCAAATTGTTGAAACAGTTGCCACTTAAACACATCTTAACAAGGGGAAGAATAAGAGGTGTCTTATGAAAAGAGATAAACCCGACAGCAGTCTCTGTTCTGAAAGGAAGATCACATTAATAACTGGCAGGGTAATGTTGAGGACTTTTCTCGCATGGTCGCTTTTTTGAATTAGAGCCGATTTCTTCACACTCCACGGGTGCTTGTCTTCTTAAAAATGAGTGACAGATTTTGCTCTCCCTCCTCCCCCTCTCCTTTAAACTCGATGATGTAAAATTTCTAATTAGTTAAATCGCATTGCTAAAGGGTGCAGAATTGGCAATAGAAAATTGAAATGGTCAGTCGGAGGTTAGAAAAATAAGAAGGGACATATGACTGAAAAAAGTGAAGTGCAATAGAATAAAATAGCTTAGAGTTTAGTCAAGCCTAAGGACCCAGAGCCTTTATTTTTCAATCAGTTAAGATTTAATTAGCGACCCTGGGGCTGGACGATCTGATATTTTCTCATTAGATTCCCTTTGCTAATGTTGGGTGTTAGATTGGCTTAAAGGTTGTCAACATTTGACCGGTCTTCGACTGAAATAATCACGGTTTATAGCTTGAGGACTAGATTCTGCAAATAAATACCATCTTGATCGGCGGAACTAACAGGCGCAAAAATGTTAATGATTTATCGTTGCGTTTCCTAACTTGCATTAGTGCATACATTTTTCGGCTATTTGAACAAAAAAAGGTTAAAAATGTCTTGCGGGAAGCCCAGGGCAGCAAAGTGAGACATTTCACGAGAACTGTAAATAACAGAAAACGTTGGCCATTGGCTCAGGAGGAGAGTAAACAGTAAGAATGGAGACAGGGCTAGGGGGAGAGAGAGCTTCTCCCCCGCCCAAACCAAGCTCAAACGCACCCCTGGGCACAATGCTACAACGTCATGGCGACCCCTTCTGGATGATAAAATAAAAGTAGTCTATGTGCATAACACATTGTCCATACTTAGTTATTTCTAAAACGTAAGGAAGAGAAAACCAACTTTCCAACGGTTCGCTACAATTTTTGCTTCCGTGTCAATTAATATTTCATTGATGATGAGTGAGTTTTTGGTCAGGGTTCATCAACATGTGCGCAGCAGCTTAGCCCTTACAGTCAGCGAGGTGTAGCCTATATAATGACAGTGATAGGCTTGTCCATATTCAGAGTCTAATGAAATCTGACTGCTTAGGCCATTTTCTGTTTGATCATAGGCTGCAGTAATCATTAAAATTACTTGTTGAATTTTCGGGTTTGCATATCATTGCAATCGCAACGCTGAAGTCGGATACATTATTATGTAGGCTATCTGTGGCATTATGTTTCTATTTCAGCCACGTTCATGCATAGGCCACTTGGTTTTGGGTAAAGTAGCCTAGGTAATTGAATAGCGATCATGCTTGCCTAGGCTATATCAGGGACCTGTTGCAAAGCTACCTGGTGTTTAAAATAGCTTTTCATAGTTTTCATGTCATCTCACTTATTCAGTTACACTAACGTCAGTGCAGGGCAAGATGTTGATGGGTAAAATCATAGGCATGAACTAACACACCCAGGAAAGACGCCTGAACCATTAGTCTTGAACCACTTGAAGATTATGACTGAGAGTGGCATCACTAACCATTATCGTCTCGGGTGGCAGTTAGAACCACTCCTTATTTTTCACAACAAAGTAATGGTGTGTCTTAACAGTAGAGAGAGAAAGAAGAGACGGGAAAGGAACGTCGGTGTCACTCACCATAGCCCCTGCTTGCTGATGGCGACTCACAAACATTGCTTAGTGGGGTAAGATTCATTGAGACGTCGAGGGCGCATGAACGTGAATTCGATACATTTTTATCACAGGCCTACACATTTTTAACAACGAAAATATTTTTTACATAATATTTTCACAATTAATAAACAGTTTTATTGTTGCTATACTGACACGCATTCGTCTGCTAGGCTATCTAATATGATAGGCCTACTTGGCTGATGGGTAGACAAACCTTATTTCTGAGGAACGATAGGCTACTAAAATTAGTCTTTTGAAATATAAAACTTAGGTGAGAATCATGCTTTATTCTAATTACCACCAAAGTTCAAACGGTAAACAGTGTAAACGCAGATTACAGAAGATTAGCTTTGAGGGTCTTTGATGTGTCTGGTTTTCCAGCTGCTCAGTGAGAAGGAAAAACGGTTAAAGAGCCAGAAAATGTAAGCTCCGCGGCTTTACAGGCCGGTAACGAGATTTAGTCCACATTTTGGAGACAAATCTGGTGATATTAGGAATGGCCACTTAGTTAACAACCTCGCTCAATCCCTATCCCAGTGAAACGAGTTAAGAGGATAATGCTTAAATAATCAAACGTCAAAGAAGAAAGCTTCTAACACAGAACCTCTGTGGTGAAATAATAGAAGGTAGCCTACTGTAGCACATTGCACTTGTTTTGACATAGCCTAGGAAATATGATTAATTGCAATCTGATACAGAAGTAAAATTTAGACTTTCTTTGAGATAATTGTTCCAGTAGACTAAATAATTACTGCATTCTGATCTAAATACAAAGTAGCCCATTGGTTGCACACCAGCGTTGGTTATGACGTTATTGTTATTATTGGTGCGTCTGTGACCCAGTTAAAGTAGGCTACACTGCGATAGTTCAGTGCAGTGTAGCCGATAGTTCATGGCAAAGCATTTAATTATTTAAGTGTCATGAAGCTTATTTAAAACATGTTGCGGATTTGCCCTTATACAGGTTACATTTTAGTAGCCTATATATAAACAACTAACTGAAAGATTTAAACATCAGTGTAAATACACTGCAAAGATGTTTCCAATTGCATATCTGCAACATGCAGCATTTAGAGTGACACATGATTTTCCTTCCCCTCTTCACCAGGCAGCAGTGGGATCTGTGGGAAGAGCTGCAGATCCACTACATACATGTATGCGTTGCTGGGAATTACATTAAGGTGGTGATGAACACGCACACCTCAGGCCTGACAGGCACCACAGAACCTGGTGGAAGTCACTGGGAGAGCACACATGTCCTCCTAGTGTGTGTGTGTGTGAGAGAGAGTGTATCAGTCTGAAGGAGGGGAGAGATAGCAGGGGCCCTGTTAGCAGTCGGAAGCTCTGGTGCTGAAAAGCAATAGCTAGTGTCAAGAGCTTTTTTAGTCCATCACTACAGCGGGTGGCAATAAATAGCATCAGGGGATGTCCAAACTATGACATAAGCCAATTTGGGGCTCAGGCCACTGGCATGACAACTTGTTGGAGCTGACCAGACTCTGAGGGGCAAGCGAGACCCAGAGACAAATTAAGCTTGTGGTTTCCCAACAAATGTCAATAGTCAGTGAGGCACCTTCATTCCTGTATCTTAGCGGCTCGTATCTTATCTGGCCATACCCGTAGGCAGGGCAATACTCAGGGGAATAGCCAGTTATAATCAGCCATTCGGGCCAATGGCAAGTCGCTGGAGTTAAAACTGATGACTCATCTGGAGACAGGAAGTCTTCTGACACTGAAGAAGTTCATGGCTTGGCCAAATTGCCCAGTTAGTCTAATCAGTTAAAAGACCCCACGTGTACACACCAACTGTTGATAGGTCATTATCTGTGTCGGATTTAGAATGAATTTCAACAGTGTGTGTGCAGACAGAAAGACATGGTAGGAACATAGTAGTTAATATTACCAAATAGGTCAATGACAAGCAGAATAAAGGTATTCATTTTACAAAAATGTTTGATTATAGACAGCAGGCTAAATGTTCAACCATTATGGATTAAGTCTACCATAATATTTCTGAGAAAGTAATTAAATACATAAAGTGTAAAAGCTGGGACATTGAATTATTTCACCCAGGCCTACTGGTCTATTCATTTTACAACATTACATTATGCTGGGATACTAATCAATAGCATTGGAAGGAAGCCTGTCTCTTACATTTAGACCTTTTAAAATTCAGTCGTGATTGTTAAGCAGCTATATTTGCATATGCTCCGCATCCAGGCAGAATATTTAATGCACATCTAAACAAATATGTTTGTCAAAGTTAACTATATATTGAAAGAAGCATAGCAACAGCCAAGGCGGGCGGATAAGGATGTGCCCCTACATTTGAGTGTCGGTGCAAATGTGTTGTTAAAGTGACAAAGTGCTTGTGTTTACGCGTTAGGAGAAGACAAGAACGCTTGCAGCAAAACAGTTAATTGCTCACCGCAGCGAGACCCAACAAAATGCTCATATAGCTTGGGTGAAAAATACCCCCCCCTCCCCCTCAGGCCTCCGGCATGCTCAGCCTCCACCCCTTGCCTCCACGGTTCCCCTCGTACACAAAAATATTATGTTGCCAGTGGCAACAATTTAATAAAATAACCAATCACATCTGCCTTTTCAAACACTTCCTAAATGAAGCCAGGGACCGTCAATAACGGGGAAAGCCGTCTCGTCTCGGTGTGAGGCGCTCTCTCAGCAGGATTTATTGCGCCGTGATAGATGATCATTGGCGCTGTTTTGGCAAAAGCGAGGGAGGCTTGTGAATGGGCGTCCGAGAGAGCGTGTGAGGGCCCGCGGTGCAGCGCCGGGTCCTATCAGCGGGATGGGTAGCTTTGATTTTGTTTAGAGCGCGCCAGTCACCGTTTGAGTTCGAAGGCCGTGAACCCTCCGCAGATATTTTGTGTACACATGTGCATGTGTGGGTTTACACACACACACACACATATTTCCCTCACACTGACACCACCCCCTTCCACGCAAGAACATTTATTTCATAATAACAAGCCAGTGACAGCTCTCATCAGGATATCTCGCTCACAATTGTGAACTTGTGGGAGGGTGCGCCAGGGTTTGTTTTTCCTGTATCAAATTTTCCCCCAGCAACCCCCCTCCAGCAGTAGAACCACATTTTCCTAAGTCATATTTTTAATCACATGTCTCTCAGAATGTCATGCCTGCAGCCCCTCCCGTTGACTGGCCGCTGCCCCCCCCCATGCTGGCCGGGCTCTGTGGAGGACGAGTTGAGCCCACCTCTCTGAACCAGTGGTGACACTGAATCTGGGTCATCTCTGTCAGGGCCCAAATGCCAGTCAGGACCCTGACCTTTACAAGAAGACCATGGCTGCAACCTACGCTCAGAGATAGAGCAGACAGTTTAGCTCTTTCTCTGCCTCTCTCCGAGTATGATCAAAGACCTTTCTTTACTCTTTCCTATGTCTATGACGGTTACCATGGAGGGGACTAATCAAAACAGGCAAGCAAATATAATGACTGTTCAAAATGACTGACATTAGGCATATCAGCCTGCCATAGCTCCAAGCCAACGTAATGACACGAAGCACATGAAGACACAACGTCTCAAGTCTCACTCGAAGGAACTCAAAATATGCTCTCCGGATTTTTTTTTTCTGCCTATGTCTGCTGCCTTGACATCAACTGTTTTTACCAATGTGTGGTGGGCCACAGCAAATGTACATTTAATCCTTCACTTAGCAAGAAGCCCAGTCAACACCTTTCAGCACCCCTCACACAAGAGTCATCCAGGATATATGGGTTTCCACAAACTGGCAATCGTTTTTTAAGAAAGGGGCTTGAGTTACAGGCAAGTGTTTGATGACAGTATCATGCATCAAATAGGGGCTGGTTTAATTACTGCGTGTAGATAAATGTGAACTAGTATCAATTTATGAGTTGTCAGAACATGTTCTACAATTTTATAAAATTATTTATGGTCTGTTCATTTGGTTCTACAGACAACTAATGGCAAAAATGAACTGATATGAAATTAAGAGGCAAGCCAAAATAATTGTTAGTCTTATGCCTACTGTGTATTTTGGTGGTTAAAAAATGTAAAAAAAAGAAAAATTACTGAGTAACCAACATGAAATATATATATAAAAAATAAAAAAAAATGCATAATTCAACAACTGAATCTCAGATGTACTGAGGGTTCATCAAAGTAGCAGACAGTAGAGAAAGTTTTCTTGTGTTAGCTTTCTATGTCTGCTTTTACTAACTTTCAGAAAGCTGTGTTAATAATTATAACTAACTAAAAGATATCTTTGTAGTGTTTTGCAGAGCAACTACAGAAAAAATGCTGTTCCCAGACATGGACCTACTGTCTCAATTTAAACACATCTGTATTTTTTTTTCATATTCCGATTGACATGTTACTTGGCTGCAGCATTTATGTTGTCTCTGTTGTCAGTTTTACATGTTCACAGTCTGCAGAGAAATGATGGCTTTGCCAAACATTTGCTCAATTGAAATATCCATCCCAGTAAGTGGAAGAACATTTCAGAAAGTATAAGCTTCTACTTTCTCTTCATCGACTCCCTTTCAGACCATTCATCACACCACTAAAAACGTTCTTCCAATATCATCTGGCAAGCCAATCTGAAGGCCTCTCCAGAAAAGCGCATATATTTTAATTCAGAAGTCCCCCGGCACTACGGGGAGGCCAACATAGGCTCCAGTGCAGCGGGTCCGACCGAGACAGGACATCCCTTGACCATAAATAACCAGGAATCTCAAAGCTGGGAGTGCATGAGGTGGTCTGCTGCAGGGAGCCCCAGGCACTTTGTGTTGCTCTCCCTGGGTCTTGGTGGTTTGGGTTGGCCGCTCAGGCTTGCTGGGGGATGAGACAGTTTGGGGGTGGCTCAACACGGAGATGCTACACTGTGGAAAGCGCGAGCGACCTATGGGGATCACGACGACGACGGGAGCAGGCGGAGCATTCTGCGGCCAGCTGCGTCGGAAAACCAAACTGACCTACGGGGGCCTCAAAACACGGCCTTCAAAGAGGCCCACACAGAGACCAGCTTCTGCGGTGGTTTGACCTCCTAAACAACCAACTATATTTCATAGCACATAAGTTGCATTCCGGCCCAGCTGATATGACACAATACAATAGGATGACTTTAAATTTCATGCCTCATGCTCTCCTCTCCCAACCCACCAATGGAACTTTACGGAAATGATTTAACACTATTGAAACTATTGAAACTGTTTCAGTGACCAAACATCCCAAAATATTTGAGTGAATCCTGTCTGCCTGCCTGCGCGTAGCAACACTGCTACCCATCTGAGAGTGTGAGTGAGGCACCAGTCAGTCAGTCGCTGGAGGAGGGTGTGAGCTTGGACCCCTGCACCATGTGGGGTCTAGTTCAGTCCTCTCACACCAGATCGCATTGCAGCTGAGCACAAGGAGTGCCGCACTCAGGAAGCACGCACTCCACGTCTGCCTTATTTGGAGAGTAGTCCCAGACTGTTGTCGAGACACGAACAATGAATCTAAAAGGGGACAACGGAGGGTGGCTGGTAATTCAACAACGAAAAAATTAAATAAATGTAAGGAGACAGAGAAAACTCTATGATTGAAGGGTACTTTTTTTTTGGAAAGGGTACTTTTTTGTTGGGAAGGATACTTTTTTTTCTTGCCATGTCATTCTCACATCTGAACCTCTGCCTTTGAAGTGGTGTTAAAAACAGAAGACGGCATAGGGGGAAAACTGTATTTGGATTGCATTGTGTGCAGAAACTAATTTATTGGGGTTGACCCCAGCTTCTCTTTTGTGACGCGGCCATCTTAGGAAACAATGGCAGGAAGGCTCGAAACCAGAGAGGAACTGAATCTGCTGTTTACAGTTTTTTTTTCTACTCCCTTATTCAATCACTCCATTTAAAAAACTGGTTAGAAAGAAAGAAAAACTTGGGGAGTCCATGAGGGGCTATAAAGAGTTGTCTGAGCATTCCATGCCAGAGAAATAAGCCCCCTATTTACAGGGCACAGGGGGATAGTTGTTTTATACCACTTGGGATAGAGAGGGGTGCCTGTGCCTGTGTGTTGGGGAGTTTATGTTAGTGTGTGTGTGTGTGTGTGTGTCTGTGTGTGTTTTAGAGGTGAGGTGGGAGGGGGGTTCTGACTTAGGAAATCACAGACGACCCGCGGCCTCTGTGTGACCCTCGCCTCCTCACGGTGGGATCAAGGCCCTGGATGGAGGGGCTGCTTTCAGGGTTGGAGAGTGTGTGTGTGTGTGTGTGTGTGTGTGTGTGTGTGTGTGTGTGTGTGGGGGGGGGGGGGGGGGGGGGTTAGAGGTTTAAGGGCAACAAATCATGCAACACTTTACTGGGATTTAAAAAAGCAGTGCAGTGGCCGTGTACATGAAGGCTACGGAGTGCTCTATGGGAGCGGGGGATGAGAGAGAGAGAGAGAGAGAGAGGGAGAGAGGAATGGGTAGACTGGATGAAGTGGAGGGGTCAGGCCTAGGTAAAAAGCTCCTTTACGGTACAAAAAAAATGCCCCGAGGAGAGGGTCAGAGTAGGCCTGGGGCTGATTAGGAGGGTAGAGAGAAGGGCTGGGGGGGTTGGAAAAGAGGAGAGCAGGGGCAGGGGGGAGCGAGGGGAGAAGCGGCTCTTGATCTCGCTCATATCTCACCATGGCTCTCCAACTCCGAGGGCTTGTTCTCGTCTTTCATCGAGACAGGACGCAGGAGGAGTCTTAGGGAATGTCAACCCCTGTGCCCCGCATGCATTCTGGGGGATTACGCACGGCACACTGTGTCTCCCAACCCGCCGGCCCTGAGCTGGTATATAATCTGGCGTGCTTAGCCACTTTTCCATATGTTCTGTGGCATGCACACCCAAACTAAAAACATGTCCACTAAAAAATGAACGACAAAATGAGATCTTGATATATTTGATCACATATTGGATACGTTTGATCACGTTCGATTGAAAACTGAGAGTTGTATTGATAGTGTGGATAGTGTGGATTTGCTCAACAGGAGCACAGTGTCGTCTGCTCCTCCAAGCAGTTGGAATGGGCTGGACCCCCTGTTGGGAGGCCATATACTGTACCTCTGAAAATGTCCTTCATCTTTATACTCCCCTCTTGCTGCTACGAGCTCATCTGTGCTTCTTCCATCAAGATCTCCCATAAACGGAACTGTGGTTGTAAACTTGGGCCTGTGAAATGTGCAACAGTTGGATGTCACCCACCCACCCCCCACACATACAAAAAAATCTTTTTAAGCTTCTCACAGTTTTATGAAAATCAGCATCTAAATACACAGATCCTTATTGCATTCACAATGTCTTTGTGTTGGCCATGGGCAACAAGCGGAATGCCAGTGATCATTTATAACTATGCCAGTGAGCATTACTGATGTACAGTCTTCGAGACGGCATATGAAGACCATGTAAGCCCAGCCAGATGCAGAATGCCATTAACAAACCGCTTTCACCGCTCACACTCAATTCATCATTTTATTTCCGTCGAGGCTTTATATACTTGAAACAAATGATACCAATCAAAGACAAGAAAGAGAGGCAGAGAGGAATACATCAAAAAGAAAGAAATGCATTAAAATAAAAGCAGGCACACAGAAAGGCCTCAAATAAAAAAAAATAATAATAAAAAAGAAAAGGGCAAATAGACAGAACCAGACGGCATTTACAAAGCGGCATTATCTCGATCACTTCAGCCCACTTAAAAGCTGACAAACAAACCTGACAAAAGTTTCTCACCCAGAAATAGGGAAAGGGGCCGACTGGCCCGAGGAGTTAAGACCCACCCCGTTTATGTAAGTTAGAAAGTGTGCGACACCATGAGAGAAAAAAAAAGGCAGAAAGAGTGAAAAATAGAGGGAGAGGCACTGAGAAAGAGAGAGAGAAAGATAGATAGAGAGACAGAGAGAGAGAAGGCAGGAAAGCAGCAACATGTGGATAGATGGATGGTTTCCCCCCTGGCCCTGTGGAGCACAGAGAGGGGGTGGTGGCTGGGTGATGAGGGACAGGGCTCTGATAAGAAGCCTCTACCTGCCCTCACGTCCTCTCCTCCGGGGCCCCCCGGCCCTGCGCCGGCCCCCAGTGTGCTTTTAGCACTGAGGTACTACAGCGGCCCGGGCCGGCCGGCCGGAGTTCAGCCAGAGTTCAGAGCAGATGTTTGCCAGTAGTCTCGCACTGCAGGAAAGCGAAATTGCTTCCGGATTCATGTCTCCACTAGCATCCCAACCACCACCTCCTCTCCCACCCACACACACACACACTCATACACACCCTCATCCCTGCGTCTCAGCAGACACTTCATCCATCGCATCTGTAGTACATACACACTCACACACATACATACACACCATCATCTCGACTTTTGCCTGCACTCCCTACGCACACACATGCACGCACGCACACACACACACACACACACACACACCTCCCTTGCGCCCCCTCCCCTGCAGTGGTGTCAGCTCTGGCTCGTCCTGGGGCAGAGGGTTACAATGTCAGAGGGGAAGCAGTCTTTAAGGAGGATCCCTCTGTCCCGCTGGCAGTCCAATTCCGAGATGAACCCGTACCAGTAGATGACCAGGCCTGGCCCGAACCTGCAACACAGCACCGCGAGAAGCCTGTTAGCATTAGCACACACAAGACAAAACCCAAACAGGACCAGATAACCAAAAGTGTCGCTGTTGAAAGTTCATGGCTTTTTCAACACCACTTATTGTGCTCTGTCTTTTGAATTTCTCCGTCGGCTGCTTTGGCTGCGAGGTAGTGTGCGTGACACACTGAGGAATAGACACAATGCACTATACATTGCCCAGGTCTTTTGATCCTTCCTACAGGAAACGTGCCCCACTGCCAAAAACAAAAGCCATCCTTTGATAAGATCGGTGGACGAAGGTGATACTTGCGTAGGCTTCACAATGGGCCTTAAGCAAAGCTGATCGTTCAAATTGCGTCGTAAAAAAAAGACACTATGCAAGTTTTATGCCTCTGAGAATTTGAACGAGGAATAATTAGTTGTTTACTGGGAATGTGCATAGGCTTGCACTGATGGCTTCAACTCCAGCAGTGTCCAGCTGCTACACACACACACACACGGCACAGCCACTTTGGTTTGGTTTGGCTCACAATACCTTTCTAGAGCTCCATAAATAATATTACTTGCCATACTGCTAGCAAAACAGCTTAAGTCGGAACTGAATCGGAGTTCACTTCTCATTGGCGGTTTTCACAGATTGCAGCAAGAATGTAAAATGAGGGGAAAGAGAAGTGTTGAGGTAATTTGAAAACAGCCTTCTGCATGGCACAGCTTGACATCATTTCATGACTCCCCTCAATGTCATATAAATCATCTTTGGAGCTATTTATTACAGCCAGACGAGCAGCAGTGCCCCCCTCCTACTGAGGAGACGGGATCGTACCTATTCTTTGAACTTTGGTTGCAGTGCATAAACCTGGGGTCAGGTTTGAGATTCTCGCTTTGTTGAACGACAGTTGGTCTCTCACTCACTCTCTTTCTCTCTCTCTCACACAGTCTTAGGCAGGCTGGGAGTAACGTGGCTGTCTGCGGTGACACACACCATCCTCCGACAATAAAACAGGGTTTCGGCACGTTCCCCGAGGACGCAGACAGGAAGCCGCCCCGTGGGCTCACCCGCCCCCTCAGGAAGTTCAGACGCTCAGGAAGAGTTCATAAAGCGCGAGAGCGATCAATCACACCATCGAGAAGAACAACAAAAAAAGAGACAGTTGTCATTGACAATGTCACGCGTGCACCCACCGTAGAGACCCTGGGCCGGGGTTTGACCCACGACCCACCTTGCTGATGTCACCCCAAACCACTTCTTTCTTGAACTTGCTCGAATCTGGTCATGTCATGGCAGATACGCACACCCTGCGAAAATAACTGCCTGCTTGACCCACGCCTTTGGACATGCCGGGACAGATCGGCCCTTATACATAACTTATTCCTCTGCCAGACAAGGTGAGCCTCCCCGACAAAAAAAAAAAAAAGAGTAGAACGTGCACACGAAAAAAAAAAAAGCACGTGTGATAGCCAGAACCCGAGCATTCCCTGTTTTACAGTCAGTGATTTACAGTCCTGTATCTCTAGAGTGCGCGGGCCAAAACTAACAACGCTAGAGAAAGCCCCGCAGATGCACAGGCAAGTTCACCGCAAAGTCACACATAGCTGAGCCTTTATGGGCAGGATTCTGTCCTTTCCCCTCCTATCCTTCCCCCCTTAACCCAAAATGTGAAACATTCCCATCGCACAATCCCAATGCAGTATGGATCGCCATTCTTTTTATGGAAATGTTATGGAAACAAAATCTAAACATTTACATTAGATAACTTTGGACTGGGGGGTGTGGAGAGTGGCTGAGCTTCTCTCTGACTGAGCGCTGGTATTTTGTCAGAGCTTTGAGAGATGTGTGCATGGGATGGAAAGAGAGGGAGAGAAAGGGAAAGAGCAGAAAGTACAATTTTCTAATCAGTAGATAAGAGGCCAGCCAGCAATTTATCACATTCATGTAGTTCGTCACAAAATGAAAGTTAGGGAAGAAAATGACAAAAACAGTAACAATGTCACAATCTTCGGTGCTGTAAAGTAGAAGATCAGCATTTAAAATTCAGATCGTAAGCATGAAAAAATTCTTAAAAATGTAAAGATTGACGGGTGGATGGGAATGAGGATGTAGAGAGAACAGGATGCATTGAGACTAAAGACAGAAATAAATAGCATTCTAAATGGATACAAAGCTCCAATGTTAATTGCAGGGTTTATTATGGGGTCTCATGCTCCTCACATCCCCACAGCTTCAGGCATCAGCTCCACACAGGGAAGTCAGTGATCTTCCAATAAACATCTGACTGCGTAACGAGGCAGTGAAATTGTTTGTGAAATGAAACTAATTTGGAGCCGTGGCGGCCCCCAGCGGGCTGGAGGGAGGTGTCGGTCATTGCCTGGCCCGACAAGCTGCCATTAGCCAGTAACGAGCGCTCGCCTGGGCCTTTTGATTTTAGAGCAGGTACCATGCTGGTTAAAACGGCAGCTTAATGAGGGTGCAGCACTTACGAAAACGAGAAGAAAAAAAAAAACAACACAAAAAAACACAAATGGAGGTGCTGAAAGAGTAAGCTGCCATTAGCTAATGTGCCCCCCTACTCTCACCCTCACCCCAACACACGCACACACTCATGCACATGTGCGTAATCGCAGTGCAATTAAATTACTAATTGCAGGCCTCTGTGGTGTCGTCTGAAGCTTTTTCCACAGCGGTTCCTGGAAACTTCCACAAGATACCTTTCTTTTCTTTTCTCTGCACAAATCTTGGAATGACAGAGCACACTGTGTCAGACAAAATGTGTCAGCGGATTCAAAGTGGGGCCCAGGCTACAGTTGAGCCCCCTTTATTGTCATTCTCAACATTTAATGACCCATGATTAATTTGAAGGATAAGACAGAACGTTGATTACTGATTCATCAACTGCAGTCAATAAAACCGTATTACCTTTGCACCAGGAGTTGCCAGAAAGCTTAAATTACCTGTCATTTAAATTAGAATTTATACAAATGTAACAGTTATACATAAACCTTTCTATATACATATAATGTTTCACAATATATGTATATAGAACTCACACAAAGAGAGGTCCTCTGCGAGGAAGACACTACCTCTCCTCCCCCTAAAAATCTCTGGAGCTTTCTTTTCTTCTTACACTCCTAGTCTGTATGCCTAGAACCAATTCAACCTTAGATATGACAGAGAACAGAAAAATAAGGAGGGAAATCGAATATGGTTGAGAGAGAAAGAAAGAGAGAGGGGAGAGGGAAGGCAAAGACTGCAGTCACAGCTCTGGTCAACCCTGGCTCTCAGCTGGTGATTAATTGGTGTTTATTTATAGGGCTTGAACTGGGTGGTGGTGGTGGTGGGGGGTGTGTGCAACTCAAGGCTGCGAGCGAGGCGATAGTGGCACAGAACCTGCGTCTCGCATGTTTTACTGGGGTAGCCGGAGGCTTTTTTGTCGGAGAGGCCAGAGATAATAATAATAAAAAAAGGCGGCCTGCACACAAACAGGATATTTAAAGAGGGCGAGCAAGCGGCCTCGGCTGGACAGAACACAGCTGACGGTAAACAAGCACAACGTCCTGGACTGGGCCGACACGTCGTAAATAACTGCAGGCCAATTGGACAGGCGGAAGGTTATTAACATCCCTGCCTTCTGCCCAGAATAGTTCCATCACCTCCCTTGCGCTTTCGATGCTTTGTTTTACGGCGCTGGAAATGTTCAATTCCGCTCAGGTACGTCAAACGCAAACGTCTGGAGTTGATGACCGGCGAACGGCCCTCGGTGACGGACTCCAAACAAACACAAATGCTGTAATTAAGGTGGGGCAGACGGCTGTAAAGTGGACAGCATCTTCCACCAGGTGTAATTCTCCGCGACGTTTTTACACCCTCTTTTCTCCACTCTTCTGAGGAAAGGTTTGGAAAAAGGGTCGTGATGTGGTTGTACCCGCCATCCCTGATGGCAGGGCTTGGGGAGGGGGTGAGAGTAGAGGTGTGGGGGTGGGAGGAGGAAATTTACGCCCTGCAGCACAGGATGTCAATACGACTGGGGAGATTAACAGAGGATTAAGGTGTTTTATCGGGAAACCTTGGGAACCTCTGTGACCCCGGAGAGAAGGCAGCTGCCCTAGGCCAGGACTCGCATCTCATTCCAGAACATTCTGGCCAGGGCCGCAACCATCATGACTGTCTCCTTGCCCCCGCTGCCCCTGCTCACACTGATGACCTCATTATGGCGTGAGGTATGACCCTGGTCCTCATCCTGGGCTCACCGGTAATTGCATAAAAGTGCTCCAAGCTCATTACCCTGAGCTCAAGTATTAATGACTACCTTCGTATTGGTGAGGTGACATCCAATAAACGCCTGGCCTGCCTGTGATAATGACTAAGAAGATGGCACTTCCAGATTTAGCTACTTAATTTCATCTGAAATGACAAGGTGGGAAGGAAGGTAGGAAATCTATGCAGGAGGGGGGGTTGAGGAGAGGACATAAAGAGCAAAAAAGAAACCAAGAAGATTAGCAACCAGGTGCACATCATGGACAGACATCATCTACTGATGCGATGGAGGGAAGCATGGTCTGTGTTAAGGAGGTGACCATGTTTAACATAAACCTTGTGGCCCAGGATCTACAACCTTGGTTTGGACTTGTGTAAACACAGAGACTCTAGTCTTTACCTCACGTCTGCACCGGTGTCCTGGCCTGGGCTTCAGATCTGCAGCGTCACGCTCCGACTCGCTCTGACATGTGCTCGCCTGCTTTGGCTGCACAGCAAAGCCAAACAAGAGTGTGTCCCGGCCCCCAGTCAGTCTGCCTCCATAACCAGGGCGATTGGTGTGGGTGTGGGGGGCAGGTCTGACGGAGGGGTACCCAAGGGAGCCTGTGACAGAAAGGCCATGCTGTTCTCATAAAGGGCCTTTCAGACCTGGGGTTGAACTGCCTCTGGCTTTGGTTGAGCTCCAATGAAAGGCACTCCGTCTGGTGATGCTTGAAACCATGCACGATTCTGCTCCAAATGGGGACTGGCTCCTGCTCTGGCCTCTCTCTTGCATGTCTGTCAGGGTCAGATGCAGGTTGACCTGGGGTTCAGCTGATGCGATGGATAAGTCTGCTCTATATTGCCCTAAATGGTGCTCTCCATCACCCAAATGAACAAAGCCCTTCATTAAGCCTGGCCAAGAGTGGATTCATTAGCAGATGATGCTCTGGACGACGCTATAGTCAGGGGCCCCATTTCTAATGAATGATCTGAGGCACTACTTTGCCAAGCCAGTCGTGGCCATTTCGAGACACATTTTAACCTCGCATCATTTTTTAGTCACTCACTTTTTTTTAAGAGCCAAGCCATTCCCTGTCAACACACAATATGAGGAATGGGAGAGTCTGGAGTATGTCGGAGAGGAAACCTTTTTTAAAAAAAACAGCACACTTCAATCAATTAGAATTCCAGGGTGAAGAATAAGGAAAGAAAATGTGCTTTGATGACTCTGTGACCCGGCAGTTTCTAGCAGCTGAGCTGGCTCACACTGGAGAGTGAAACCCTGGCCAGAGACTGGAGACACACTGCCGCAGCCTTTCGGGTGGATGATGAATGGCCACTTGTGTCAGAGCACTGGACCAGGAAGAGGAAGTTACGCCGGTGGTGACGGTCAGTCTCGGCAGGCCAGGCCTGCGCAGGAGCTCTGGTGCCACGGAGTCACTGGGGGATACACGCTCCTTTAACCTGTTGTGAAATCCCACCAGCCTTAGTCAATAATTAGCAATCGTCTCTTGGGGGAACCCGAACAAATCCCCCTCTCTAACCCCACCACCAACACACTCCGTTCAGTATCTTGCTGCCGTCGTTCCTTGCGAGCTGTGCCCTAATCCTGCCCTTAACCCCTCTCCGCTAATGTGTTTCCAATTTGCAATGAGCCCCTCGACGGGCCGCGGCTGTAATCAACAACAGTTTGGGTTGAAACCCAAGCCGAGTCTGGCCGGGCTGGGCCAGGCGCCTAGCCTGATGCTGTGTCCAGCGTCTCTCGCATTGTCCTCATGGGGTAACTTCAGCAGGCAACCAATTCACGGTGCATAAACAAGAGCGTGTAGAAAAATGTAGGCATGTCATGTGGGTGACTGGCCCCCAAACACGCACAAAAAAGGGAGGCAGAGTTGAGGAAACCACATTAGACATGTAGTGATGTAGATGTGGCTTTTTAAAAAAATCTACTAATGTTATTTCACCCATGACTGAACTATGCTTCTTACCTATTAACTCTGAGGTATGGATATGATAACACAGCCATGAATCCAAATGTAATTCGGATTAAGTACCCTGAGAAGATTGATATGGTGAAACCGCCTCTTGGGGGTAAAAAAGAAAGATAAATCAACACAGCTTATAAATAGGTGTGAATGTTTGTTGTCTAAAGCCTGAGGCCTGCATGCCGCTGTTAAGGCCCCCTTACCACCACCAAAAAAACAGATTGCACTCAAGGGCTCTGGGAAAACATGGCCTGGCTTTCGTCCAAGTTGCCACCTTTGGAAGTGCACAGTCGTGTTACAACCACTAAATCAATGTGTCAGCGCTAGGCCATCTGAACTTTTGTAAAAGTCTGCATTACTTATAGGCACTTAGACATAGCAAATGTAACTGTTTGACCATGCCGGCAGTGTAATGGAGTAGAGGAGGGAACTCTGCAAAAGAAGGCAAATTAAGCCTTTCATCCAGTAGAGACAATGGCAAAGAAGGAAAGCATTGGCAGAAAAAAGTTATTAAAAAACACTAGGATCTGTATGGCAGGGTTAGACTTAACAGTTTGATTTTGGGAACCAGGCCTAGAGACTTTGGTGACTACAGCACTCACACTCTAGTCAAGTTTTTTTTTATTATTAGTGGCTTGATTGGGGCAAGGAGGCGTGAGCAACTGGCTACAGGAGCACTGTGCTTACTCAGCAGTGTGTTTACATTCCTGGGGATAATTTTAGCCTCTGGGTGGGGGCGCAGTGTCATTGGGTCTTTTCACCAGTTAAGCAGCTCGGTGTCAGGTCCTGGACATGTGGGTGGGTGGGCACACAGAGGGCGTACTGATGCACACACACACCACCGGTACCACACTTAAAAGCAAATACTTGACATTAGTGGCTTACCTTAAAACCTGATCCTGACAGCTGCGACGTCTGTTTCATGTGACAGCTTATTTAACTTACTGTAAGTACATTCTAAAATACAACTTAGGTGTGTAGCGCTTAGATGTGTTTATAGCTCATTACAATTATATTACATTGGAATATGTAGACTACCAATATAAGAAGACTTCCACGACCATGTTCTTCAAGCAGTGTTGACTAATCACCAAAGCACTTCAGCCTTTCCAGCCTGCATCTTGCAGGAAGCTAAGCAGTCACATGTAGCAATGGCCTTGGTAATACCACAAGCTCAGCGTGAGATCTCCCTCTATCTACACACATACATGTGTGTGTGTGTGTGTGTGTGTGTGTTGGGGGAGCTCCATTAACCACACTCCCACGCCGGACGCCTACCCAGTGTTGTCTCCAGTGATCAGGGGCGCAAATCGAATTTCATTGTAGTTTTAAAAAATTTGCTAAGCAAACAGAACATGCACGAGCCCTGTGGCCACCTCTGTGGAGAGCAAGGCCAGGGGCAGGAGGGGAGGGGGGACTGGACTGCAGCCTTCCCTTTCTGCAGCCCTGTGGGACTTCAAAGGTTGGAGGCTGGGATGGAGGGTGGGGGTTGGAGGGAACAGGGGTGTGTGGTCTTCACCGAGTGGGCCGGCCACACTAATTAGCCGCCGGATCAAACTGGAAGTTGGAAGCATGTAATGAACGAGCGGGACTGAGTGACACGCAGGGGTCGGGGCGACGCCAAAACAGCAGTCCTCGGGCAATCTGGTATTGATTTTCACTCGTTTGGGGAAGCGAGCTGAAGGAGGGTGCTAAGGGCTCACTGCTTGTCAATCTGACAGTTTAACCCCTGTCTGAGGCAAGGGAAACCAAATCCAAAGAAAACAAACAGGGGATTCTCCTGGGTTGACAGTGCTGATCTGGGCTGGTGGTGACACTCCAAACAATACTATCCACACAGGGAGAGGCAGAGAGCAAAGGAAAAGAGGGAGGGGGGGCTACAGAGAGGCCCGCTGTGTACATATCCTGAAGGGTTTGCATTGACCAACAGCTTTAGACTACATACTGACAGGTGGTTCACTGGCCAAAGAGGATGTGTCTTAAAGACGTATAATAGCTGTTTTAAGTTTCAGAAGATGCATTTGAAAATGTCAAAAATACCTTTATAATGAACTTTTACTGGTAAATGGTCAAATAATGTACCAAAAAAGCAGAATTGTGCTTGCTAACATTAAAGGCCATCAATCCATGCAAACCTTTATTACAAAAGAGCCGCCTTATCCCTTTGTCTGTTAAGCTGTCAGTGGAGTGAGATTCAGCCCCAAAGCGCTTCTTCTGTTTCATATTTCCAAACCACTCGAGAGAGCCAAGGACTCTTTCCACTCCCCATTCAGACTGCTTGGTTGTCTCTGTCAGGATGCCAAGCGTGACTCCAGCGGGGGCCGCACTGAGGTGGCTCACATCCTCTTCTTCCCTCTCCCCAACGTCTGTGGCCCACCGGCAGAGGATTTACCAATGGCTGTCCGCATCAAATTAGAGCCAACCCCATTGTCCTTATTATGGCTTTGGGAAAACGGCATCATGGGCAATGCTACGGGGGTCCGCGCTTGTCACTAGCTGTCAGCCAGATGCGGAGTTTGGATACACGCTGCTGACAGGTAATCTTAACGTCTTCAATTATCTCAATTAGTACTGTCATAAACAATTCGATGAGTGCTCGGCCAACACAAACAGATAAACACACACACAAACACACACTCAGTCACATGGAACGCACGGATATTAATGAGAAGAGTAATGGGTTTATCAGTGGCTGAGCGGCATGGCTTTCCTTTTGTCTCCGGGTGTCCCCAGCATGCTCAGCTGTGCTCTTTGTGCACTGCTACCTGGTCAGTTCCAATTGCGCCATCTCCTTTCATTAGCACATCTCTGGGCGAGAATCTGAAAGGCCATGACAAAATTCATTTAGGAGGAGTGGGAGCAGATTGCCTGGAGCAGGTGCTATAAGGGAGATAAAGCAAACGTGTGAGGGTGTGTGTGTGTGTGAGAGAGCGAGAGATAGAGAGTGTGTGTATGGCAGTAAGATCCGTGGATGTGTGAGCATTTCAAATAGCTTTTTACTTTTTTCATTTGAGATGGAAAGGACCAGAAGTTCTGCCTCAAAGAATCTGTGGCTTTATTAGGCAACACAGTTGCTGGACAAAAAGGTAACGCCAAGCATACATTCTTCTTTGACCACTTCCATCAGGGTAAGGTGACATCAACAAATATTATCTCTGGCACGACTTAACTGACTAACACCTGCTTCTAGAGAAAGTCCAATATCTGCCCATGTTTGATTTGGTCTCTCCTTGTCATGATTCCTTATCATTACACAATGTCAACACCCACAAACAGATTGAAATCATTTATTTGTGTGCGTTATCGCCTCTTTTGTGTGATGTGTTGCACAGAAAAAGGCACCACATTGCTACTCAAAGCAGGTTTCACAGGTTCCAAAAGCCTCTTCTAAAAAGAAAAGAACATCCACATCCATTGACAACACCTTGATCAAGCATAAAGTAAAGCACTTCATGGAAAGTATTAAGTGTTGTGTCACTGTGACATAGACAAATGGAATGTGGTGGGTGTGAATGAGAGGGAACGAGGTGGACAGATGGAGAAAGGTCCTCCTTAGAAGGAGGCACTCGCTAAACACTGGACTCCGGCAGTCCGAAAGCTCCAGCATCAGCCGGGCCAAGAAACAGAACCCTGTCTCCAAAACTGTCAAAGCCAATAGAATGGGAGCGATGCAGATTCGGGGCGCGCCCCTGTCTCTGCACTTGACCCCTGGTCATGTGTGATGACTGAGACGGCATAGGGGAAAAAAGATAGAGAGAAAGAGGGAGCATTACAGAAAGAAAGCAAAAAGACAGAGAACGCCTGTGACAGGGAAGTTGTAATAGGAAATTGGTCTTGGCAACTATTTGTTCAAGCACCAGATTTTTTTTTGTGCGTGTGTGTGAGTGTGTGTGTGTGTGCCACAACAAGGCCCATTGGAAAACAGGGCAGGTCTCCCTAATGAGTAATCTATTTCAAAGCAGTCTTGTCTGGGCATGACAGTTTACCGAGAGGCTTGAAGAACTGGTAATTACCAGTGTTACGGGGCAATTAATGCATATTACACTGCGGCACTCATGGCGGAGACTGTCAGCTCCCCAATAAAAATGAGCACTCTTCAGCACAGAGGGTGACATTAATTGGGCCCTTAATGACTATGCAGGGGAACCAAGCCAAATAGGAACAAAACAAAAGACTCTGTCTGACTTCAGGAGTGGGGTGGAAATTGTCCTAAAAATGAGATTAATTGCTGTTGAGGAGAAAAAAAATAAGAAGGGGGGAAGAATAAAAGGGGGGGAAAGAGGAGAAAAATTATAGGGTTGTGAGAGCAAGGGCTTCTTGTAGCGATGACAATTCCATTAATTAGTCTATTTTATATATTCTTGCCATTTTGGAGGCTTGCCGTGTACAGCAATTTATATACGTGGACAGCAAAGTGGTGGATTGAATGAGAAGGAGATGACATGTAGTGCACTTAGGAATTACTGGCTGTTTGCATGACATTTTTCTAGAATCATCCGTACAGGAAACAAAAATCTCACTTTGCGGCCGCCACAAAATGCTCTAATATGAAGGGTAATCATCAGTGCTCTCAAATGTCTGCCATTCCTGACCACAAGTGCTGAACGTCTATGGAAGACAGTGTGTGTGCCTGTATTAGTGTGTATGTGTGCCTGCCTGTATCTATACATGTATGTGTGAGTGCATGTACATGTATGCACAAATTTGTTTGATGTGTGTTTATGTGAAATAGCTTCAACTTTTACAGGGAGCAAGCGAGTGCAAAGCAGGTCTATTGTCTGAAGAGGAGCCATTTCTGCCGAGTGGGATCATTTCATGTCGACATGGATGGAGAGGGCTTGAGCTTCCTAATGAAAAGGCTCAGGGGGCCTGAAGTGTTTCCTGCTCTACTTAAGGCCCAAACCTGCATTAACCCACCCTTTCATCACATAGGGCCTCGCAGGCTTCACTCTTTTGCTAGGTTACTAGCATCACGGTTTTACACCAAATGCATTACGCCTTACACTGAATGATTACCACTCCTCATAGTTTCTGTGGCAGAAGGCCTTACCTGAATGGGTGAAAGTTAGAACATTTTATATATATGCACAAATAAACATATAAATTTGAGCATGCAAAACATGGCATCATTTGCATGCATTTTTTATTTCTCCACTCGCACTCTGCTTAAGTATGCAGCCGGGAGAAAGGGAGAGGGTGTGGAGCACTGCCTGGCTCGCCGTCACGCTGCACACTCACACTGTCATTGGTGATGATAGAACTTCCCCCGGCTTCAAAGCCGCTTTGCGTCGGAAAAGGGAGAGCGAGCAAATATTTGAATTGCAAAAACACATCATCTTTTCGAAGTATGTGCGTGGTGTATGTGCGTATGTGTGTGTGTGCATTGGGCTGGGGGGTAGGGGTGTGTGTAAGGGGCAGGGGGAGAGGGTATTCAAGACAACTCCAAAGAGTTAAAGACCTACATTTCCTGCTGCATGGGCAAACAGTAAAGGAAATAAATAGAGAGGAGAGTGAGGTGTTGGGGTTTGGAGGGAGGGAGGGAGGATGGGAAGGGGAGGAAAGGGACTGTAACATATTCAGCCTAAGCACCCTCCTCGGTAATTTAGCATATCCAAATTTGTGTAATGGGATGTGACACATTTTCGAGGGGGGCTTCAGAGAGGGAAAGAAGAACATATAATGCGAGGAGAGAACCATAAAAGTGTTTTAAGCGGCCCTCGCATTTAGCTGAAATCCACCATACTAAATCTGCAGGGTCTCAAGCCACCTGACACGGTTTTGATTACGGACTGAGGTGTAATTACTTAAGCCATCCCTTCACCAAAGGCTGTAAGCAGGGAGCGGCAGCACACGACACTCGACCCAACGAGCCGTTTTTGTTGAGCTGAGGCACAAATGCAGCCTTAACCGCATATGCTGTTTTTTTCGCAAGCAGTTTGGACTCTTTTGGAGCTATTCTGTTCCGTTCTCATCCCGAAGCCATTCGGAAGCTTCACAAAGGCTGTGGAAAAAATCTCTCCTTGCCTGATGACTTTAAAACTGCTCCAAGAGAAGTGGAAACGGCCGGTAATAAATAACCACTGAAAGACAAACATTGTTATTAATCATGGCATATTTGAAAGTGAGTTGTCGTCATTTTCACGCCAGAAAAAACATGACATTTAAGTCGGAGAGATAGTCTTGCCGCAAAACAGCACTCATCTTCAGACTACTGAAATAATACTTTTTTTCGTCTCCAAAAAAAGAAAAGAGAAAAAAGAATAAAACACTGACATGTTGAAATATGGCATGAGTACTTCTCAGGGATTGAATATTAACATCGCTTAGTATTTCCAGAAAGTCAGAAAGCCCCAGAAATATTTGCAGCGTGATTCACATGGGAAATAAAATTAATTCTGACATTTAAAATGACAGATGAGAAATTTTCATTACTGTACAAAAATAAAAAAAGAAAAGTACAGCTGCCCTTTTCAGTTTCAAATGCAAGGCCACGACAGACAGGCAGTCTGTCATTTATTAGTGGCATTTTAACGTACAAGCGACTTCTATCTTAAGTACCCACTATTTGTTCTGATAAGGGCTTTTTCCAGCCTTGAGCTAATCCAACTAAACAAACATCTCTGAAGAAATAGTCAGGTAATATACAGTCATATGAATCCCGCATACAAATATTCCACAGGCGAACACACGTTATTTCATATCAATAAATGTCATGTTATTGGGCAGTAACAGCAGACATACAACGTCTCTGGGGTTCCCCCTCTGCCACAACTGACACCACATCCTTCAGTCCGATAGCACCCCCCTCCGCTCTCTCCCATCCACAGGCCCCACCCTTTGGCTCCCCGACTGTATGCAGACACGCTGGAGACAGCCATGGACAGGAATCAAAAAGAGCGGATGATGGATAACTTAAGAACACAATGACCTCTGTCACAGGGGGTTTGCCCTAAATCAATCTGTGTGATAAGAAGCACGCCCGCTCCTAAGACGTGCACCTTGGAATGTGCGAGCCGAGCCGAAGTCTTATCTGCGGCAAGAGGAAGTCTGAGTAATAAGCATAGACAAGCTACGACAAAACCACTAAAACCATGTTGTCAAACACAATTTACAATGTATATTCTCTCCTCCTCTTGTGCTGTTAAAACAGTCATTATAAGAGGGCCCGAGTGATAGGAGCTTGTGTTTATGGCTTGGGCTTTTCGGAGGCCTGCACGGATATTCTGACCAGCAAGGGTCACATGGTACTAACTGGAGAGAGTGAGCACCTTGGGGCTCTCTGGGAGCGCCGTGTCAAAGCAGATTGGGCCGGGTTCATCAGCAGTGATACATGCAGGCCAGTGTTGGAGGTTGAAGTTGAGACAAGGGCCGACAGGAAAAGGGGACCAAGCACTTTGGAAGATTACAGCATTTAACATGTTAAGACCTTCCAGTAGTTTTTCATTTAGTCCCCCTTTCTGCCCATGATCCTTGCTCTCTCTCTCTCTCTTTATCCCTCTCCCTCTTCTTTAGGGGCTTGACTTTCGATGCGGTGGCATCAAAACGGAAAAGCGAGACCAAACATGACATCAAACGTGGCAATTACGTGACCCCTTCTGCCGGAGTCAACGGTTTAAAAAGTCCGGCTTTTAGAGCACTGATTAAAATATGTTTGCTTTCTCATTCGAGATGACATTTGACAAGGTTGGTAATATTTCAGCATACTGCAAAAACATTCTCGTGGCCATGACCATTTTTTTCCAGGCTCTGGAGCGGTGCAGGTAACCTCCAGTGAAAGTTTCCCATGAACTCAGTGATATAATCGCAAACAAAACAAAAAAAGAACACAAGTCCTGAGAAAAGAAACGGTTTAAGGTTTTAAGCCAGCGTGTTCAATTTCCCTCCTAATGTAGCTCCAGCAAAATGTTTTGCAATCATTATTCAAAGAATTTATCCCCTTTCTAATTCAAACCACAACGATTACTCAAAACAGAGGCGGTAGTCTTTTCTCTGACCGCGGCCCACTCCTTAGTGGGTACTCAGGGGGCTGTGGACTGTCAGCAGCTCCAGGGATTGAGTTCCACAGACTGCTAAACCCCCTCATTGCCAAATTAAGGGAGGTGTAGTAGACAGCCCTCTAAGTTGCACACAGTAATCAAGAGACCTACCTTCACATGTGATTTAAAGCAAGCAAGCGAGTCTCAAACGAACAGCAGTCCCGAGCCAGCGAATGTCATACTTTTCAAGGATCATTTTCATTGCTGTTTCGCATTTGAAATGGAAGGGTCTGGCTTGTTCTGTTGGAAAGCGTTGGTTAATCTTTCAGGCTCTGAAATACAAACTGTCTGCCCTGACAGGAGCACCACAATATGGCAAAGTGTAGCAGGGCTGCTTGGACCCAAATAGGACAGAGAGGGAAAAACTGGGTCTGAGGTTAATAGTTTTCACATTCGTTAGCCATGACGCAGGATGGGAATGCGATCCGTCACTCTGGACAGTGCACTAGGATAAGCCAGCTGCAGCTGCGGTCAAACTGAAGTGGCATATTCTATCAGGCGGCTTTCACCAAACAGCTCCACTTTCTTATTGTCTGACTGACATTCTAGCTCATAAAAATATATAAAGAACAGCGGCCACTTGAAATACAAAACATGACAGATGACAGAGTTGGAGAGGTCCAAATGTGGCGATGGGTAGAGCAGCACGTTTGGTGACGGCCGCGGAAGTGATAAAGATATTCTTCAAACAGAGGGATGGATTACCCTAATGTCTCCGTCCACATCACTCAAAGGAGAGGGCAGAGTACTCACTCCAGAGGAGTTTTTGTTTCACTGATTAAAAAAAACCTTGTCCTGCTATCTCGCTTTAGTGCGGACGGGAGGATATGGTAAGGGGTCTAGAGGTATCACTCGCTCTCGACCTCCCTGCTGGTGATGAAAACGTCGCGTTTTGACAGCATGCAGAACAGGAATGCTCCTGCGCCTTAACCCCTTCCTCTTTACTGTACGAGACAAAAAGGCTGGCAACCGAAGCCCCATGTTTATGACGTGGAGACAGAACAAAGGGCACTTCTGAGCCCATCCTGGCAGTCTCGCTCTGTTCAAGCCAAAGCGGCATTCATCAGAAAGCTTTTCAGATTAAGACCAGAGAGCTTTAAACTAATTATTTATACACCGCCCGTGTGCAGACGAGCACAGGGAAAGAATCAGATGACCTGAGAGATATCGTACATTAGTCAGAATTGATGAACGAAATCAAAGGTCAGGGTTAGAGATGCAGAAAGCCCTCATATGTCTCTGATTACGCCAGATCCCCCCCTCCCTCTCTCTCCCTTCCTTCCCTAACACACGACCAGGAGACCAGTAATGTTTCTGCTATCAGGGCAATCAAGAAGGCAACGAAGAACATGAAACTCAAAACTCAAAGCCGAGATGTGAGGCAACAGCATATAGGAGCATCTGAGATTTTACCACTTAATGTCTCAAGCCAATGTCCAGATAAAAAAAAAAAAGAAACAGTATATTTCTTAATTGACTCAGTACATAGGTTACCATTGTGGAAGCAGATATGTATAAACCTATGCCTACTTGCTGTGAGGTATGTGTGACAGGGAATCCTATGTCAAACACCTAATGAAAGAGAAGCCAAGACTCCTGACCATTCCAAGCTCATATTGATTATCCATTACTTATGTGCATTACTAGCGACCTTTACATAAATCCTGGTAGATGGTCAAATCATTGACAAGTAATTGAAAGAATTCAGAATAGTTGTCCATCAATACATATTTAAAAATGCTTTTTCCAGCCTTGAGCTAATCCAACTAAACAAACCTCTCCAAAGAAAATTGGATTAATAATGGCAAACATCAAAATGAATGGTGGAGCTGAGATTTTTTTTTTTTCTGTTGACAAATCTCAACAGTTGAGTTTACTATTAAAAGCTTTTGTTTATAGATATTTATTTTGTGAAGTCTAGTCAGCACATTGCTAATTGTAATTTATACAATGGGGACCTTTGGCTACAGCAGTGTTTGGTTTAAACCTCCCTCTGATCACACTCTTCAAGGGCCCCCCTCTAGGTAAAGGAGAAAAAAAAACATCAACCAGTCGGCCCATCACACTAGGTCTTAGCCCAAAGAGGTCAACACGAAAAGGGAAAAAAAGAAAGAAAAAAACAGGCAGACAAGGGCCTTTACAGATGCCGCGAAGCAAAACCATTCCAGGGTAACCTCCTGATGAGGTCTGCCTTGGCCAGCCAACATCTGGTCCTCAGTTTGCATGACATGATGGTCAAACCGGGTAATTGATGGTGGCCAAGAGGGAGAGAAAGGGGGAGAGAGAGAGAGAGAGAGAGAGAGAGAGAGAGAGAGAGAGACTAACATTTGGGTGTCAAGCAGTGAAAGGACAAGGTTGCACAGAGGACAATGACTTTAAGTCTAGGTTATTTATATACTCACATATCCCACATAAGAGCCACTGAGAGCAAGTAATTTCCAGCAGCCAAAATACTGAAAGTCGCATATATTGCTGTCTCTTAATTTCAATTCATTTCTGAACGCAGAATATGACTAAACTGAGAACAAAACACACAAAAACATAATGGCTAGGCTTTCTTGCCATTAAGAACTCTATATGGAACAAAACCTTGCAATCCAAATGCAGTAGAACCCTACTACAGCCTTGATGAACCAAATTCAAAGCTGCTTTCTTGTATTTTTTTCCTTAAAGCAGACAGAAAAGACAGTGGCAGAGATGCTTTCTGGCTACCAAGCTTCTCTCAAGCCAACTGTCATGACTGCAACCCAATCGCCTGGAGAACAAAAGCCGTGATTGTTTCAGATTAATTTGGTCTGGTCGGGATGGGGGAAGCTCCGTTCGCCTGTCATTCACAACTGCCTCCAACTCATGGTCCAGTGCCCTTTTGTGGTCTCAAGTCTCCAAAGAGGGATCTCGGCAGTTTTCTGCGGCCTGCGCTCGTCGGGAGTCTTCCATCTCCGGGCCTTTCTGGGCGAGGGATGCAGCCGAGTGGAGTTCTCATCTGGCAGTGCCATTAAAGCGCGGCGGGAAGTGGATGAGAGGAGACACTTCATAATGGGAATGCTGAGGCAGAGTTGAGGGGACTGGATGGTGTTATCTGTTCAGTGTTAAGAGTGGCTGAGGGGAGGAAATGAGAGGAACTCCGAGGGTCTTCTATTTCGGTTCCTCCTGCTACTTTTAGGCATTCATTATAAAGATATAATATTGTCACTCCATACATTCTTCACGCTTGTCGTGTTTGCGTCACTCTTGCAAAGTTCGACAGAACTGTGTCAAGGTACACCAACAACCTCCAGCTCCCCACACAATCAACACACACTGTGATACAGTGATGGAAATGAAGGAGTTTCTACCTCCTGATGGTGATCGGCTTCTCTCTTTCACACCCATCTCGATAGCTCTTGGCAGTTTTCAGGGAGCCCGTGATGAGAGCCTGGGGACACAGAGGGCCCTTATCACACGAGCCGCCTGTGTTTCCTTTGCGGCCCGGCGCTTTTGTGGTAAACAGCTCGGCCGACAATACGAGCGGACTGATAAGAGAGGCGGCCAGGGGACCGCGACGCGGTGGCGGCAGAGATAGTGACGGAGCACTGACCGCAGACGGGACTTTGGTGGGCGGGGTACGTGTCCCGTCAAATGAAATGGTGCCTTATTGAACTCTCTAATCTGAAAAAAGCTAAATTTACCCTTCCTGGGAATTTACTGCATGGCTGTGCTGCTGTTATGATTGTTGTATGTACGCAACAGGTAAACATTGACCCAGTAATATTGCTAATAATGAGTAGTAAAATCTCATATCAATAATGACACTGTAAACGGTTGATCATTCACAAATATCACCCTCTATCACAAAGCATTTTGATAGTTAATAGACATTATGACAGAATAATTAAAAAGATTAACCATTTAATTTTTGGCACAAAGTAGCATGCACTGAAACCAGTGTAAGGCTACAAACATGTACATTTTACTTCAACATTATTTAATATTTATAACTATGGTCAAGGTTTGCATGTTTCACCCACACTCAACAATGTTGTGATTACAGCTGAGTTATGGCATACAAAAGAATAAGATGGCCAGAAAGCCAGACTTCTAAATTACAGAGATAGTCCTATAAAGAAAGAAAATCATTCACAATCATAAAAAAGGAACCTTTAAACCATATATTTACAAAGAATACTTTAACCAACATTACCACAATCTCTTTTACATATTTGTAAAATATGTTGACAATCACACAATGAACACACTAGAACAGATAAATGTGTGCATTGTCTGCAAAACGGATCCTATTGCTTCACACTTCTGGATGTGGGCAGACGTGCCCGACAGCTATATGTGTGATCTACAGTATGCGTCCTGTTTGTGGCGCCGGCTCTATTTGTCACGAGGCTATCTGTGTGCGTGTCAGAGAAAATAACGCTTGTGCGTCTGCCGTCACGTTCGCCACTCCGCAGCCTGCCAAAAACATCTCTGGGGTCAGAGGCGCTGCGCTGCGCGGCTCAGACCCACTGCGGCCGTGAGAGGTCCCCCGTTAGATTGGGTTTTACAAAGAGCCATTTTAATAAAGTCCCTCCACTCGCCTTCGCCCCCGAGACAACATCTCACCAGGATGACAAATGTTGCTGACTTCTGCCTGCAACCAAACCCGGAAGGTCAAAGAGAGGAAAAAGGCGATGGAGGGAGGCAGGGAGAGGGGGACTGGGGGAGGGAGGAGTGTGTCTCTACACGTCTGACGGCATACATTTTGAAATATGACAAAAAAAAAAACGTAAGTTAATTTTCCACCAAAAAAAAAAGAGAAGGAGGGAGGAAAAAGAAGGAAGGGAAAAAATGGTAACAAAGTGGGAATTCATTGGAAAGGCCTCGCTGCGGTTCCGACCTCAGTTTGTCTTCGGGCTTCCATTTTTTCCGTCTCCATGTCATGTCACACTGAGGCTTTGGGGAAATATTGGCGAGGTGTCCCTTCTCTCTTTCTCTCCTCTCTGCACTCCCATTCCTTGCCTTTTACAGCAGAACAGCCATGTCAAAGCTGCTCACAGCCTCAATGCTAAAGGCGCAAATTTGTATAATGTGAAGATATGCTCATACGTTCTCTCTCTCACACTCACACACAAACAGATAGGAAATAACTCCAAAATGGAAGTGAAATAAATCTTTCCAAGGGTGCAGTGGGAGCAGAGGCATGCAGATTACATGCCGCAGCATTAAACAATGCGCCTAAATGGGCATCGCAATCCTCAAAGCATGAACATGGGGTGTCATTCTGCCATTAGGGCTTAAAGATGCATGTGTCACACTTTGGGATTCAGTGGTGGCAAATGCCATGTGCCAAAGGCTCTGGGAGCAAGAAGCTTTGGTGAAGCCTTGTCAGGTTTAGGAGCCAAGCTCCTTAGGAAATTAAAACTTTTCAGTCTAGCACTTTCCAAGCACCACGCAGGAAGCTCAGTCGATTCTAAGACTATTACTGTTGACAAGCTCACAGATTCTGATTCTGATCCTTGTGCTGCTTCTTTTTTTTAAAAGTTATAGGTTCTTGAGAATGGAGAAACGCTGGTTTCAAATCCATTAGAGGAAGGTGAGAGTATATGGTGTTAAAAATATTTTGCCACTGTCTGTGTGTGTATGTGTCTGTGTGTGTGTGTATGTGTGAGAGAGAGAAAGCCAGGCTGTGAGTGTGTCACCCCACTGGCACGGGGACAGTCCCTCAGGTTAGCCCTGTAATGTCCGGCCTCATCGGATCATCAGAGACACTGCCCTGGGCTCCCTCTTCCAGGTGACACGCTCCATCGGTCCAGGCCTGCCTGATGGCCCACATCCTGCTCGCCTCCAAATGAAGCCCCATCCCTCCCTCCCGCCCCTCACGCTCACTCACGTTCACACACAAAGGCACAGACTGACAGCCATACAGGCAGACACAAAGACGCGCGCACGAATGATGAACTACACCTCGCTTTGGTGTGAAAGCCAAGGGCTATGGAATCCAGTAAAACTTATGTCTCTAGACACTGACAAAGACAAAGAGACAAATGGGCGAACACTCTCAAACACAAAGACATGCACACAGACAGACACCCACACCTCTTGCTTGAGTGTGCCTGAGAAAACTCAGTAAAGCTTGTCCACAAAGGAAGAAGTCATTACCAGCATATTTATTAATTAGACGCATCTGGCCGCACTGGGTGAAGATGAGCTCGGGCATGATGGACACATCCATTAAAACGGAATACATTATGCAATATCTCGTATCAAAAAATTATAATTTAGTGTCGGGGCTATCTGATTGACCAGCCTAAAACTATAACAGGATTATCATCACAGCATTTCTCTCGCTGGCCCTGACACCAGGAGCCAAATTAATTGGAAAGTTCCGAGGGCTCGTCAGACATCTGATTGAGGTTATGTCAACGAATTCCTGATGAAACAACACCCTTTATGCATGCAGAACATTAGACTCCAATTTTCAAAGTTCATTTTGTGACAAAGGGAAACAAAACCATGAAAAATGAGAAAGCTTGGGTGTTTTCATTAAAAGCCTATCCTTCATTCAATAAATAACATGCTATCAATATGACATTACATACAATGAAGTAAATTGAAGCTGAAAATAGGTTCATTTGATGCATCTCAGAAAAAGCATAGAAAAAATCTTCGCGAGGCAAGTTTTATGTTCATAATCAGTGTAACTTTAAAGCAAACACCACGAAAAAGGCATCCACCAAAACATAAACAATTTATGAAGGCGAGCGATAACATCAAATATTTCTGAAAAGTCTAGCCAGTGTATGACAGCCTCCAAAATGCACAGAGCCCTTTCATAGGGGGGACAAATTAGCCGTGTAGTCCTATTATGCTGTCGTAAATCATCTTTGTCAACCTTTGACAGTTTTTTATCAGATGTAACCTTTTCAAAGCCTCTATTAGGAACGCTAACATTTTCAACTCTGACACATTTGTGGTTTACGAATTGTACAGCTGATTAACTTTGGGCTGAATGAAGCAGGGAGAAATGCTCATTTTCCACAAGGCTCTTACACCAACTGACAGGGGGACAACATGGACCTATTCTGGCTCTTTGAAATGACCTTCAATCCCTGAATTATAAAACATGCCATTGAGGAGGATTAGTTTGTTTCAGAGGAAAAAGACTGCTTGTGTCAAATAATTTTGGAGTTTAACCAAAATGTCACTACACTGAACTCTGGAAAACTCTCTTCACAGTCGCTGCCAGTAAATATTTATGCATAGTTAAAAGGGATTTCCGAGCAAATGAATATATGGAAGGAAGATGCATCACCTTTATCTCTTAGGTGGAAAGATGCACATGTTCCTGTTCTGTAAGCAGAGTGGCCATGTGGAGCAGGAACTGAGGCGGACGGTGGATCTGGGGCACAGAGCTGCATGTCAGCAGTACTCTGCTTCTCTCTCTCTGACCGGGATCCAACTTTCCAGGAACGTCTGGTCGTCTGGGGACACCAAACTCACGCACCGGACCCACAGAGAGCTGGCCTGCACCACAATTCTCCGCTGTTCCTATAGGGCAATCAACATTTCTGACTGCATCAGCAATAAAGCTAAATCCTCCATATAAACTACACGCTAAACCTCCCAATATACAACAAAGCCACCATGAAAGAATATGGAAGTAATAATTTCAACACTGAGCCATCAATACACTTTTTATCTCAATCTTTATAAAGACAGTCCCGCTCACAGCCACCCTCGGTTAAATAAACTTACAAGCATGGGGGAGTTCCTTTCCTCTGGGGTCGTTTCTCATTCCATCCAGTGTTTAACCTTGTTCGCTCCCTCCCAAAACACATGCAAGGCTTATTATGTGCTTAATATTCAGAATCAGGTGAATAATTTTTATGCAACTCTGATGTTAGGAGAGGAGATGGATAACTCAATTACCGGTACATCCGTCACTATGCTCCCTGGCACCCAAGAGCCACCAGCCAAGATTGATGGGAGGACCTAACCGTTGGCTTTGTCACCAACGCATCCAGGCACTGGGCCTGAACATCCTTCCCCCCCGTTCTCTGTCTCTCCTCTTTTCTGTAGCCTTCATAGGCGAAGCGTCATTACCCCTCACTCCACTGAAGAGAGTTTATTATGAGGTTAGTGTTTTGGCAAGACTATTGTTCGGATGATGAATGTTGTTGGTGAGGGGCTTTGGAGGGAAAATTAGTTGTGTCATTTTGAGAAAAATACACCGCCATTCCTCACCCTTTTTTGCTGGAGGGCACACAAAGAACAATTAACGGCGGTTACAAGCGTTGGCACTTGTTTAAAGTGCTTTGTTGAAAGCAAACGCGGTTGAAAAATAAGCAAATCACGGCAAACGTCAGTCAGTAGTGCCGGGTGATTAAAACCGGGATTGCTGCGGCACAAGGTCAAATACTGGAGAACCCCGAGCACACAGCAGCCATTTTTTTAGAAAGGGGAAGAAGGATGAAGCCATGTCGAAAAACTAAGGTCCACATCCTGCACAGGAAACAATCGCCCACATGAAACGCCGAGGTAGTGGTGATGTCAACCAATCATTCTATTTCTTTCTCTTTCAGTTTTTCCCTCGCTTGCAATCATTCTCTGTCTTAGTCGCTTCGGGTTATGGATGTTATAACGAATGCTCCAGCCTCTATCTGCTAGTGTGTGGGTAGCTCTGACCGCTCAGTCCGAGACGTTGGCCTAACAATGGGAGAGCGCATCCAAAATGTCAGACGTAAATGTCAATTAAAAATTACAAGGGAGCATGTAAAGGTGGGCTTTGAAGGGACTGACATTTTTGCCTTTGACATGGATGAGTTTATCAGGGCAGGCAGTCGGCAAACATGCCCGGCATCCAGCACTGTCAGATCTTAATGTGCACGGCCAAGACAGAAGGGGGCCCACTTTGTTAAATGCCGACGTCAAGGTCCCCAGCCATCAACTTCAGGATCCCACTTCTGACTCCATCCATCCATGACTGCAACCCACCCCCTCTTTCTCCATCTTGTCTAGGTGATAACAGGGGCATGGAGCTCAGAGGATGCCTGCGTCTCCAGGCTGAGAAACATGGGGCATCTGATGGCTGTTGAGGCCTAAAGAGGTCTGGGGAGCAGCCTGCGTCTCTCATCACAGGGACGTAATGGGAATAAAAGAGACGTATCTCCATAAGCTCCAGTCACACGACACGTCATTTTCGATTGACTGGGACGTTTTGAGCGCCGAGTGTTTTTGCTCGTGAAATGCCACATCGCTCATGGTCTAGGAATGTTCTCCGTCGCAGGCCAATATTTTCTGGTCAACAACTTTTCAAGGGTTTTAATGAGGCCCCACTTCAAAAAAAGTGCAGATCACACTCCAGTGATTTCCGACTTCCAGAGATTCCCCCTCCACTCAAAGTGTCAGACAGCAGAACCAGAGGTCTGAACACATGCGATTTCCAAATAAAACAGCACAGCACTGAGAAAATAAAACACATAGTTGATTATGACCTTGGCATCTATGAGCAGTTATATTTCGTCTCATTGCTCAGTACTTCGTGAATCATCTTCTCTCGGTCACAGATGTTCCGTTAAGTGGCATCTGTGAAGCTAATCAGTAGGGTCTTTTGTCTATGAACTGGCACTTCACTGTCCCTGAGATCTACTCAGTCACTGGCAACAGATTTCTAAACACAACTAAGGAACACAAATATGTCAACCTGTGAAATTCACTGATAATACTGATGCCCTTAAAAGACTGATATTATTAATTATAGTGGGTTAAATAAATAATAATAATAATAATAATAATAAAAAACACATGATTTGTTAACATAAATACTGTATACATAAAATCCTTGCCCAAAAATCCACACAACCATACCTTGATCCTGAAGCAAACTAATCCAAGATTTCAGAACAAGGCATTGGAAGGAAAGGTTCATCATGCTGAACATATCTCCTAAGGAGGTATACAATACATATGTGTGCTCTAAAAAAAACCTACTCAGCAGGTGGGTAGTACTAAGCAGCGGTGTGCTACTCTGTGCTGAGGTCGTTCCGCAGAGTGGGCGAGCTCGCCGCTGCACAGGCCTCGCTAGACACCGCACTGAGGTCAGAGCCCTCCAGCGCTCCAGCAGCATGTCACAGTGTGTCAGCCAGCCGTCAGAGCAGAGAGGGGGCTGCTGAGGGTGACCTTTCAGCGCCACGCACGAGGGCCGTGTATAAGCAACCCCCCACCCCAGACACACTCACATATACACACTCTCTCTTTCTCTCTCTCCCTCTCTCACACACACACACTCTCTCATACTTGGTTACTAAACCTGTAAGGTTAAGTCAGCAGAGCGGTAACCAGCTCCATGGTGAGTGAGCTCGGGAGGCTCCTCTAAGATTGAAGTGAAGACGCTCTAAACCCAAACTCAAAGGGTACTAACCCAGGAAACACAAGTACGTCCAGGATTTACGACACAAATACTATCACCATTGATTGTCATGAGTCCCCTCTTGCGAGACTTGGTAAGGCTTTAATTAACATGCAGTGACAAGACTCATACTGTAGTTTCATATGGAACAACTCTCAGAGCAATGCATACGGGCACTATAATGGAGGGGCTTCATCTTGTAGTAGACCATCAAAGGTATGTCAAAAACCAAAAGCACACTTTATTTCCCTCAGAACACACTAGTATAAATGTAAACACAGTCAACTTGTAAAGACAAGAAGTGCAGATGTGGCTTTGTGTTTGTGAGGACAGTGTGCCATTATCCCTGTGCTGTCTGTAGAAGCATCACTTCTCTTTGCCAGGAACCTGCAGGCTTACCCCCATCTCTGACAACAGACGTATGGACTTAATCAGCCACTGCCCCTTCCCAAACAATCCCACCACTCTGGAAACATTCTAACTGACAAGCCGGTCCCCAAGTCACCCCAGGACCAGAAGCATCACAGACCAGTGGAGGTGGGCAGCGTAATGCCCTACCACAACATGTGTGAGCTACTTCACTGGTGGGTGATCTACTTCTCAGCTTTTTTGCACGTCAATTTTGTCATTCAACAGGACCATTAAAAAGAGTGAAATAGCGACGCATAAAGATGGCTCATAACTTGATTTTCACAGCTGTGTTTTTGAAGAGCAAGGATACTTGGGAGTGACTGACGCGTAGCATTGGTGTGTTCCAGAATGAACACATAAAGCCCAACAGTAAAAAACAGACACGCATGCAACCAAAACTGCACTGTCATAATTCCAAGGAACAGGAAGGACAAAACAACCAATGTGGCCGGAGTATGAGTACCTGTTCCAGTAGCTCCAGAACTGCTCGTTCAGGTAGGTGCGGTGACTGTGGTCATCTCCAAATGAGGCTTTGCTCTCGATCCAGTGGACCATGTGTCCCTCCACAGCTGTTAGGGGAGAGGGAGGACGAGAGATGCGTGAGGCACATGGTCAGACGGAAAACACTGGGCATCAGCACTGGGCAGCGGATCTGCTATGGCGTGGCCTTTTGAGATGGGTCCATGCCTTCCTCAAAGCTAACAAAGTTAGTGTGGGTGCCATGAGCAAAAAAAAGCCCACACACACACTCATCCATCTGACCTAGCAACTGTGTCAGTCGGTTGTGTTTTGTAATAGGGGAGCCAGCCATGGCCTCTTTTTAGGGTTACTGGCAGTCATACATGGCTGACCTTACAAGTCCAAAAGCAACTATAAAGTGATAAAGGACATGGCAATACCCACCTATTGGCACCTCTAGAATAATGTCAGGCGTCTTGTCGTAGCCTTTGGCCCGTAGCTGGTTTTCATCTGAAAGAATTTTACAAACACAACACAACGTCACACAAGCTTCCAAAAGAAAATCTACCAGGGACAGAGCATGACAGACATGAGGAGCCTAATGAGGACATGAGACATGTTAACAAAGTGTAGTCCCTGTGTCTGTTCATCTGGAATGCAAGAGAAGGGTTTCTGGGTAGACATTTCAGGAGCTGTAAGGGACACTTGGGAGTGGACTGTGCAGTGTGCAGACATGGATGTTCTGGCTGGTAAAGGTTAAAGAAGCCCATTGTTGCTCAGTCTGGCTTGTTTCACTGCTTGCTGCTACAGCAAAAAAACTTCATAAAGTCCGGCGGCTGTGACTGCAGCCAGCGGAGTCCATAAAGAATGATGTGGGGGTGGGGGGGGCGGGTTGCAGGCAGCCACGGCAGGGGAGGCAGCATTACGGCAGCCGTAAGCGTGACCCCTGCTCGCGCCAGGCCCAGCCATTGTCCTTGACTCCTGGCGTGGTTTGGCCATTATCCTCGGAACACCTGATTTCTCCATTAAATCTCAGGCTGACCAGGTCATTCAATTCCGGGGGCTCGTCGCTCTGTCTTCAGCCAAGCTCGACTAATGGGGCATGAGGGGCTTTGGTGGTGGTGGCGTGGAGGGTTGGGGGTGAAGCGGGGGGTTGTGGTGGCAGAGGCGAAGGTCTGTGGCAGACGAGGGGGTCTGGGGCTGTGCGCTCTCTCGCCTCACACCTCCCGGGCTGTTGACATTGTCATGCGGCGCCGATCGTCTTTTTACATCACCTTTGATTAAAATTAATGGCCCGTCCCCACTGTTGGGGAGCTTATTTCCCATCCATTTATCAGCCGGACCATCGCCAGAGCTGCAACCGCCGCTGCCACTGCCCGGATCCACCGGCCCCCGCCTGCCCCAAACTCTGACAGTTTTAGAACATCGCTGCCCCACCGCCCCCCTCTAGTAAGGTCAGCACTGTGGGGCCAAATAAATGATATCTTCTTAATGACACAAAGAATGATCCCTTCCCCTCCACTCCTTTCCACGCTCGCCTTGTTCTTTATCTGACGCGAGGGGAGGGGAGGTGTGGTGGGGCGTAGGAAAGGGAATTTCCCCGTGAACAATTTCACACCTGGTCACTCGCCACCTTGACCTAGTGTATCTGGACAAGATGATGTGTTCAAAATAAATAAATAAAAGGAAACACAATAACACACAAAGGAGGTGCATCTTATACACAGAACTGAAGAGACGGTTAAATAACAAAGCACAGACTGTTTATAAGTCACTAAGCAAACATTTAGTAACGTCATAGAGTGTTAATTGCAACAGCCATTAATGTGCCATTCTGTTTGATTGGAAATACTAGCTAAAGAGCTCAATGATCTGTTTGATCTGTTTGATCAATTTGCCTTTCCAACAATCTATGAAAAACAGATTTAACTTACTAGGAGAAATACATGCTACCTAAAACTAGTTAATTTAAATGATATATAGATTTACATGATTAATTTATTTGCTGCTGTCAGCAGACATGTATCAATTGCAGTAACAATTAGGCAAAATTAGAATTGTACTCCATACTTCAGAATTTTAATCTCTACAGTTTGTGATTATTTTCCTTAGCCTCAGTCCATTCCTGGATGACTGTCTCTTTTGTGTTTAGCTGCTACTTTTTAAGCCCTCCATGAAATATTAATTGCAGGCAACTGCATAAATTAAACATATGGGGTATTAGATAACGCAGTGCTTCTTTGTTTGCAAATCAATAAAAGATAACATGCGTAGGATCAATCGCAACAGGGTGCCTGAGCACTTGCCTGCCACATACCACCAGGGTTAAAATGGAGACGGAGAGAAAAGTACTGATTTAAGACAGGCTGTGGGTGGGCTTACCTAAAAAGGACAGGTTCTTCTCGCTCAGTTTGTCTCGGAGCAGAACCTCGTGCTCCTGTCCAATGGCACTGAGGGGTGGGTGGTTAAAGAGGGTCACATGACCGGTGACATTAACACACATGGGACAAGACGACAGCGTGATCGTGCAAAGCCAATGACGTGTACCTGATGTGAGTTTCCTTCGTTTATTTCCAAATCAATGTCCACCATTAAACACAAAATAGATTTTAAAACATACTGGGAACATTTGCTTATCTTCGATATCTTTCAGATGGGATTCAACGATTTAAAACAGGACATCTACCTTTGCACAATGTTGCTATGGAAACAATAAGACTGCTAAGAAGAGTTGCTGTGGCAACGCCTAGGGAGTGCAAGATTGTTTGTGTATTTTGATGCATTTAAGAGGGGTGGGAATAAAAAAGTTGGAGAGTTCCTGTCATTCTGTTTTACCTCTCTCATTTCAGGGTAAGAGCTTGGAAGTTTCCCCCATCAAAGTGCCCACATTAGCTTCTGGCCCAAACAACCAGACTGGTTTACTCCTCAACCCTCATTACAACCATACCACTATTGTTAAGTATATGTAGTTCAACACATTCATATTTACTATAATTCACATAACATATAGTAAATATGAACATATAGAACAATGTTGGTTCAATGTAATGCACAAGGTTTACCTAGGCCACAAATACAGGATCCCATTAAAAATAGAAATATATGACTTGACTACTTAGAAAGCATCAATATAGCATATTTCACTCATTTCAGCTCCCAAATGTTGAGATGTTGAGATGCTGATATCTGGTCTCACATAAAATGCCTATATAGAGTGCAGTGACAAATCTGAAGGCAGTACTACTTGTAAGCTCCATACGGCAGGTTAAACAAGCAAGCAGCTCTAAGAGCCACAGACCATTTAAACAGCAATTAATGCATGTGCCTCAGACACACAGGGTTTTCTCCCTGCCCACAGCAGTGGGGCGGGTTTATGAAGTGCGGGCCGGAGACGCTGAATGCGCCAGGACACGGGGCGCGGCGAGTGTGACAGGAGCCAAGGAGGGGGAATGAGGACGGAGGGCGGGGTGGGACAGGGTTGACTGGCCATGAACACAGGGGCCCCAGTGTGGTCCCCAGCTGCCGCCTCCTAAACAGCTTGTAGACGTCCCTCCTTTACACAGAGACAGACAGACGCATGCACGGATACACACACACACACTCACTCAAGTCCACTGGCTTGGGGTAGCCAGTGATGACCTGGTTTTGACAGGCCATGACTGCCCATCTCTTGCTCTCTGATGACTGCCAATGGCCCATTGCTCTGTTTTGAAGGGGAGCGCATGAAGAGGGGGGTGGTTTGTCTATATGTGTGTGTGTGTGTGTGTGTGTGTGTGTGCATCAGTGAATAAGTGAGGCACAGAAGCTGAGAAAAGTGAAAGGGGATGTATAAAAGGTCATCCGCGAGAGAAGATACAATGAAAGAGAAAGGGTCGAGCTTCATCAGTTGGACTGAGACAGAAAAAGATACATCCAGACAGAGAGAAAGACAGAGTCAGAGACAGCAGTGAGGAAGAATGTGTTGAGGAAGTGAGTGTATTGTGTATGTGTGAGTGGGGACTAGGGTAAAGACAGGGGGGTGGGGAGCTCACAAACAACCCCTCCTATAGCTCACCATCTCACTGACATGCCAAGAACTCTCCAAGGTGCTGATCATTCTTATTCTTCACTGCATCTCCTTTGCAGTCATGGAACCACAAACAAACACAAACACACACACACACACACAACACACACACACACACACACACACACACACACACACACACACACACACACAAACTCATAAGGCCAGAGTCTGATCTGTGGCATTCACAGCATACAGCACATCCCAAACACCAGAGGAGGTGGAGGAGGAGGTCTTTTCTTCTCCCACTCACTCGGCGTTGGGAGTGCGCCGCTGCACTGGAGCCCGTCCGCAGCCGCCGCCGCCCGTCAGAGCGCCGACTCCTCACCGCTGACAGCCGCGCGCTGGGGCTGCGGTTACGTGCCGGCGCTCCGTCTGGCTTTCTAAGGGGGCTGCCGCATGCTCTAGGCTTCTGACGTGGTTGTGAGGGGTGGGGGCAGGGGGGTGTAGAGCCGGAGGAGGGGATGGGGGGGGCTCAGCCTCCTGGAGAGGAGGAAATAAAACGTGGCGGCGGCAGCGTAATAGAGGAGGCTTTGGGGATGGGAGCCGCCATAGATGCTCGCCTCGCCGCGCTACACTTACGTCGGGGCCCCGCTGCAGCGCACAGGAGTTGACAGACGCATATAGATCAGGCCTCCTCCTCCCTCCCTCCTCTGCTTACTACCCTCCCTTCTGCCAAACACACACACACACATGTATGCAGACACCCCCCCCACCCCCATCCTCTCCCAGTGATGGGGAACGCTGAAGCGCAGACAGGATGAAAACACCTTCCCCTCTCAAGCAGAACTTTTATGTCAGGTGAGGCTCGACACATCTCATCCCCCCTCCGACGGCTCCTCGTCAATTTGGGGCTTAAAATTTTATGGGAAAGGATACTGTTTGATGCAGTCAACCAGCGGTCCATAACAGCAGTCATTTATTGTGCACTGAAAAAGAGGCGGAAGAAATATTACGGCGCAGCAGGGCTGGGGGGTGGGATGTGTATGTGTGTGTGTGTGTGTGTGTGTGTGTGTGTGTGTGTGCCATTAAACAGCAACGGCAAGGAGAGGATACACTCGAAACGACGGCTCGGCTTCACGGGCGGCTAACGCTGGCGCTGGTCACGTGACTTTATTAGCACAAGATCCTGAGGTCTATCAACACTCTTCTTTCCTGCTCTGTGAGGGCTGCGTACTGAACATTTACTGGCAACATGGCTGTTATTTACAGCTGGGACATAAGGGAAGGTCAATCTCATAATCTACTGCCTTCAAAAACAATTCAAGGCAAAAGCCAAAAACAAAGACTTTGAATTACACCTTACCTGAGCCACATGATTAGCTAAAGGGAGATCTGGGATCAAAGATGGCTCTCTCAGCATGTTGTTCAGGACTTGCTTCGAAACTGTGGAGAACAAAAGGAGGAAAACAAGTAATGAGCAGACATGTACCATATAAACATCTAAATATATACCTTTCCCAGGTCTATGTCCCTGTACTGTGTGTGTGCGTGTGTGTGCATGTCTTATCATTGCCCCTTTTTTTCTGATGCTAAATTGGGTGAGGAGGTAGATTCAGTGTCATCCGTGGCGAAGCTGACGCAAATGACATATTTAACATCAAATATGCTGAGGAGCGTCGTCTGTCTCCTGCGCTCAATTGCGCAAGTGCTCGGAGCCTATTGAGATCTTCCCTAGATAAATGTTTCCCTCTCTGGAGCTAGCGCCGTGTGCAGTTTATCTATGTTATGAAGGATGAATATTTTGCATGTTTCATCCCATTCCAGCACCGCTAACAGCATAAATCAGGGCACAAGCCAGCCGGATTGATTCTCCATTACTGAAGAGCCCAAGGAGTCAGAGAGAAAAAAAAAATCCCTAAATCATTTTTAACAGATTCGGATTAAATGGATTGTATCATTGTGTGACGAAATGGTTGAGAAACACCGTTTTAATGATATATACATATGGCCATGACAGAGCTGCTGTTCAGGCTGACAATTTCAGGAATGTTTCTATCCATGGGGTGAGAGTTACAGAGTGGAATGCCTCCTCCTCCCCTTCCCTTTTCATGAATCTGATGCACCTGGCATACACAGTGTGCAACCCAACCCAAATGCTTTGGCAATAGAGTACAACATTATGGTCATGCTAATAAAGCTTCTTTTGAATTTGAATATAGAAATGAAGAGAGAGCGAGAGTGAGAGAGAGTGAAAGAGAGTAAGAGAGAGAGAGAGAGAGAGAGAGAGAGAGAGAGAGAGAGAGAGAGAGAGAGGGAAATCATCCGTCTGCAAGCCAAAAGGAGTTCAACCAGGAGACAGGACTAATTAGGGCCTGTTAATATGAGCCATGCCCAATGAAATAGCATCAACCTACAGTTTGGCTATTTTTACAAGACCTGCTTCTGTGGTTCTCCTCCCGTATAAGCCTCTATTGGCTATAAAGCCTCGTTACAATACCATCACCATGCTAAAACACATAAAAATGATCTGCCCCTCCCTACACACCTCACACTCCCTCCCTCCCTCCCTCCCTCGCTCTATCTCTCCAAGGTGCTGCTCCTCGCATCTCATATCAAACCCCTGGAAGAGGAATAACAAATATGCTACTGTGATCCCAGGTCTATTCTTCCTGGTGTTAAAGAGAGTCAGAGAAAGAAAGGGAGCTAGCAAGAGAGAGAGAGAGAGAGAGAGAGAGAAAAAGGAGATGAGGAGAAGAGGAGGGGGAAAAAGAAGGCAGAGAGAGAGAACAAAGCTCAGTCAGCACTCCTCCTCTGGGGCTCTGAGAGGAGAGAGAGAGGGGGGGGGGGAGAGAGAGAGGAGCAGGGAGGAAGCGGCAGGGCCCGGACGCTTTATTTTCGCCACTCATTTTTCTCCCGGATTGGTGCCTTCACACACGGATCCATACGGCAAGCAGGGTTATATTTTCCCCTTGAGTTAGGACACCTCATGACAAATGATAATGGATAATCAATAAAGAGGGGGGTGCTGGTGGTGGGGGTTGGAATATGAGGCAGCAAACTTTATGAAGCCAGGAGACATATTACTCCCCAACACTCGTTTCCCTTAACAAAGTCACTACTCGACTGTGCCTAATAATCTGAAGGAAAATCAAAGGACCCGCAACCACATCAGCAATATTGGCAACTTATTCCACTTTAATGGCATTTTGATTGATTTTTTTCCCCACCTAATGGTACTTTTATAGATTTGACGCTGCTCCTGCAAAACAGTGGCGTGTAATAAACCTCCCTGAAGGCAAGCAGCAGCCATTAAAGCTCTTGTCTTACTAGCACTCATAATTGGAGGTTGACCACCATCACATCTTGGTGGTTCAAACCCACCACATACGCTTGAAGGCTGGGGTCAGATTGTGTTCCATCTTTCCCCTCCACTTGTCTGTCTGTGTGTTTGTGTGTCTGTGTGTGTGTGTGTGTGTGTGTGTTGCTGATGTGGTGGTTCTCCGATAGGACATGATAAGGGATGAGGAGGTTCTTCCTCAAACTCGCCACCACCACCTCGGCACCAACCTGCTTTTTTGAAGGATGGGGTTAAAAATCATCGTAAAAGGGCCGACCTTGGAACTGACATTGTGGGGTTTCAGCCGCGCGCTGACCTGCTGAAAATGGAAGGCAGGCGGCTCGTAAATCAGGCGGCTTTTAAAATGAGTTTACCCTAATGCCCATTCATCACACGCCGTAATGCCATTTGCAGGCTGGGATTCGCCCGAGCCTGAAGCCTCCATGGCTGTTGCTGCCGTCGCGCACAAACGCCGCAGTAAATAACAACAGGGCCCAACATCCGCGCATGGCTGACGCCTCCGACATCAGCATGCATTTATTAAAGACACCCCCGCCTCGCAAACACACGTATACACACACGCACGCACACACAAAAGGCTATACAAACACACATCAACTCATATATACACTTGCACTGTAAACACACACACACTCTCACTACCACGACACACCAACCTGCATTAATCAACATACACATATTGACACACATTAATGTTCACACATACAATACACACATACGCAGAATAGTCAGGCACACACACACACACAAGTCTCTCCGCACACACGCCACCACCCTTTCACACACAGAAGATTCACACAGATTGCACTCACAGTCACACATGCACAAATTACCGTCCCCTACAGACAAACACACACAAACACAAGCACACACGCACACACGCACACTCACTCGCCACAGCACACATCACCCACCCTCGCCCTCCCTTGCTATCCCTTCCGTACATATTACACCTACGCACAAAGCCCTGCAGCGGCACATAACACACAACAGCAAACTGTAAAGATTCGGCAAATTTATTGTAATTGTCCCGCGTCGGCATAAATTGTGATGGAGGTATCCCCCCTGCAGAAGAGTGCATAGGAAGACAGAGCGAAGGGGATGGGAAAAGGGGCCCAAGCTTCTCCAGGGACAGAGACAGCAACACTTAAAGTGCTGTTTGCCAAACAGAAAAGCAATAAAGAAATAAATAAAACCCTGCCTTCATCACCGGCGCAAGTCTCAGACCACGCTCTAATAAAATGATGAATGGTGGAAAACATACAAATGCTGCCTCGCCTTATTTCTTTTCTCTTGAAGTCGTTTTCTATGCTTTTTTGTATTTTTGTATGTGTGTGTGTGTGTGTGTGTGTGTGTCTTTTTTCCCCTCTCCTCACCTCCTTTTCCACTAGGGTGAAAAAGTCATTATCTAAATCAGAAAAATGGAGAGAAAGCTCATTAGAAGGCAACATTTGTTGAGGGAGGACCATGATAAACAATAACGAATGATGCTCGTTATTGGCCTTGACACTGATGAGCTCCTCGGCAAGTTTGTTTATTAATTAAAAAACCCACTTTTACCCCCCTCTCCCTTAGACACCCCCCACTCCCCCATCCTCACTCCCTCTTGTTCCTGTGCACAAGCCATTGAGCTGCGAAGGGGCGTCGTACATCAAACTTCATGGCGCGGAGGAGAGACGGGACCTGATAATGCGCGCCGCTAAAGCTGATTTTCCATGATGAATCTCGGAGCATATAAATTGGCTAATATCTAAAAACATTTACAGATACTAGAGGAATTGACTACTTGTGGGACGTGATGGATGGCCCCGCTCCACGCTGGCGGACAGCTCCGCAAATCTCTGCAGCTGCCTAAAGCCCCTCATTTGATTTTCCAATTTACTTTTTTTTTAATCTATCCTCCTGTACAGAGCAAGAGAGAAAGAGAGGGAGGGAAAGAGAGGGAGAGACAGAATGTGAAGGAGAGAGAGAGAGATAAAGAAAGACAGAGGGAGAGGGAGAAATAGGCTGCTGTTCTTTCTCTGTCCTGTACACTCTAGTGGGGTGGTGGTGCTAGCTGGAGATGCACTTTAGCAGAAGAAAGAAAAGGAACTGAGATAAAAGAGAGAGAGAGAGGTGAAAAACAAGGAATGAGAAAAACGTAGAAATTAGCAATACAGAGTGAGGAGAAAAGGGAATACTAGGAAAAGAGAGGAATGGGAAGGATTGAAAAATGCATGCCTGAAAAATAGAGGGGGAAAGAAAGCAAGAGAAAGAGAGAGCGAGCGAGTGAGAAAGAAAGAGAGAGGAGAGAGAGAGAGAGAGAGCGAGCGAGAAAGAAAGAGAGAGGAGAGAGAGAGAGAGAGGAAAGGGAAAAGAGGCACTGGTCCCAGTAGGGTTAGTGGGGCAGAACTGATCTGCTTCCTCTTGATTCTCCGATAGCGGTGAGCAGTGTGGGCCTGGCAGCCAGGTTCTGCTGGGTCACAGCATTAGGTAGCGCTGCGGCTGACTTTAGCTCCACCACTGGACAGCCGTAATTAGTATACTTGTCAAGCCAAGAGGTAGCACTCGCCTGCTTACCTCATGCCACCTCTCCTCTGCCCTCCTCCCTTTCTCCACTCCTTCTCCCGCTCCCTGTCGCTAATGACGTGCTCCCTATGCTCATTACTCAAATCCGCGTTCACCCTTTCCTGGGCTGTGTACTCTGCCTCCGATCACCGGTTGTACACACGAGCTGCAGGACTGATAGTGCTATAAACAGGCTCTACTATATCAATCTCCCCATTTCACCCCAAACAGCCCACCACTAGCCCCAAACCCCACCATCATTCAGGCCAGGAGAATAAGCTTGTGGGTTCCGTTTCCCCCAAGAACCACATCCATTCGAGTCATTCAGTTTTATTTCTATGATGTCTCCACACACCAAATGAGACAGAAAATAGCGTATCTATTTATCATATTGGGCATTTATCATAACAGAAAAAAGACATTTAGCCAAAAGTAAAATGCATGTACAAGCCTTTGTAGAACCTTCACAGGGACAGACACAGCTATGGACACACAAACCCAGAGACAAGGACACTCCTTCTGAAGATGAGAATACATCTTACAGAGGCTTAAATCACAGTGTTCAAACTCATGTGGTAGGAATCTAGTTTCATCTATAACCCTGGAAAAATGGGAAAAGACCAAATAGCCAGCTCCTTGTCAAAAAAACCTTAAAGCTAAATCTACCTTACCTCAAAATCACACAAATAAAAGTGGGAGCAGAGCAACAAAGGGAAGAGGGGAGGGAAGAAAAAAAGACAGATGACAAAGAGGGGAAAAAAGAAAGAGAGAGAAAGGAAAGAGGGAGACTGCCATCTGTTCTGTTGACAATGAACTGTGGACCTAAACACCCACAGACACTAAGGAGGGGAAATAACATGGCACCTAGAGTTCTACTACTTACAACATAATTGTCGCCATCACTTGCAACCATTAGGAAAGGTAACCATTAAAACCATTTGCCATGGTCACTGTCCTTAAAGAGATGTTTAGAGGCATTTTGTAGTTTATTCTGGGTAGAGAAATGGAGACAACTGACTTTAATAATGTATGCTCTCCCTGTAGTTCCACTGTCCATTGTACTGGCTAAAAATCTACATGCATGAGAGACTGGCCAAATTTGTAGATTTTTGTTTTTATGAAAGGTGAAAGCTTCTAAAACATCAAGTAATAAAAAAATAACAATATGTAAAAGAATTAAGGGCATCCAATGTGTAATACTGCACATAGTGAAACAAAATTGTGCTACGTTAAATAATAATATTCTGTACATGTTTCAAAAATTAAATAAAATGTCATCTTACGGAACAAATGATTTTTTCAAAACATCATGATATTCAACTGAATCAATATTCCCTTCTTCCCTCATCTGCATCACAAATAGGGGAGTTATGGATATTTGGATTTTTTTTTTTAATGTGATAAGGCTGCTTTAAATATACTAATTTAATTGAATGAGTCTGCTAAACTTTATGTAAGTTCATGCATGTGTATGTGACTGTGAGGTAAGGGGGCGCATGCACACACACACACACACACAAAACCAGCCCACTGAAACCAGGGAAAAGAGCTGAAGCAATTTATAACTACATATTGATCTGGCACCAGTGATTGTATGTACATTCTGCAGTCCCACAGGCACAATTTACTGTGTCTCTTTAATGCAAAGGAGAAAACAGGGGAATAAGAAAATGGTGCTGGCTGGGGCTAAAGTCACTCCCCAAGTCTGGAGCAATGTCCCTTACATTGAAGTCTATTGATCCATGCAGTCTGTCAGGCATGCATACACACACACAAATACACACAGACCAACACACACACTCACAAACTGAGGTTGTAGGGTTTTGGGGGAGGGGAATGATGGATGTTTTGCCTATAGCCCTGAACAAACCTGTTAGCTAATTGCCAGCAAAGACAATTATCCCTGCATTGTTTCATAATGGAAACACATTACAAAACTCTAATATACACACAGGGAGATTCAATGGTTTGACCGCGGAGACCATGTGCACAGAATTTCATTGCCAAAGGCCAGGCAGGTCACCGTTGAGATGGAGGAGGAGAGAGCGTGTCAGAATAGAAGTCACTCGGACTGAATGGCCAGCTAGCAGCTTCCGGCATCGGGGAGCCTAATGCTACGAGTCTGATGATGGAGAAAGAAATCCAGCAACATGAGAGGCATGCTCAGCTGTTGCACAATAGAATAGAACTTGGACAATACATTGGAAATATTGTGCTATTCAAATCAAGGACACCATCATACTGTCTGGTGTTGAAATACTGACTGTAATGTAATGGAAAAATAAAATAAAATATGGTCTTCAGATAAATGACATGGTTGACAAAAAATATGTAATTTAACACAATTTAGTTGCTTAAATGGGAGAGGCATATACACAAAAAAATATAATAAAAACAATTTAACCAAATTTATGATGCATGGTAACGACAGCTAATTCTGTACAGATGCCTGGCTACGTTAGCACTAGCTTCCCAGAGAGGGTTCCCCTGACAGACAAAATACAGACTAGCAGTCCAGAGGCTCCCTAGTATTCTCTGGAACACAGCCCCGCATCAGAGGCTGCTCGGACTACTATTTTGACAAGCGCTGGATAACGGTGGGTCCAAAGCAATCACAGGCTTGACGTTGACAAATGGCTGTGCTGTGGTGAAGTTGAAAATAACACACATCCACTTTAATCTCTTTCTTGATTAAATCGAAGGCGTACAGTTTTGACATCATGTGATTCACTCATAAAGCACCTACTGACGCTTTTTCTTGCCAGGATGTGTCCATTGAAATGATATTGAAGCCGTGTGCGAGCATTGGGAGAGTGGGCTGATACATGTGTGTGTGTGTGTGTGTGTGTGTGTGTGTGTGAGAGGAGGGAGAGAGAGAGAGAGAGTTGAGGATGAAAGGGAAACGAGATACACAAGTCCAGCGCTTACAAAAAGGAATCTCAAAACCTACAGGCTATGACATGGGGTTAGGATGAAGAAAGGGTACCACAGGGGGAGACAAGGACAAATAGCAGCTCAGACAAACAATTATGTTTCTTTTTGTCTGTCTTCCAAAGGGAGCTACAAGAGGACATGTCCTTTCCTGCCATACGAGTACACCACCAAAGCTGTTATTTACATGTAACATACAGATGAGAGAGCGATGAAAGGTGTATATATGATTTTCTATCTCTGTCAACATGTCGAGACCCATCAGATGTGCTGAACGTGGCGTATCAGGCTTCACTTCACACAGGCAAACTGCATTAGACAGTACACAATTACAGAGCTGCTCCACGGTCACTTTGAATATCACTCATATATCATTACAACTACAAGCCTGGCCTTAGAGCACGTACAATGGTAAATAGACTCCTAGTCATCAGGAAAAATCAGTGACAACTCTATTGTATTTTGCACCCCACATAGCAACTGATGGATGGTTTTAACTTAGGTTAAAACCTAAACCTGTTATATGAATGTTTTCCAGCCATTAACATTCTAAAGATTGTGCACAGAAACACATAATTGTCAAAAGACATGAGTCAAATAAATGAGTGACATTTTTGTGTGCATCACATGTATTTAGTAGCTAATGTGTATTTATATAAAATATTTATGTAAACATGTTTTACTGCTAGTAGTAGATAGTTCACTGTGCGTCAGTAAGGAGTTCCCAGAAAGCCACTGTTTGCTCCCCCTAACTTTTATCACAGTTGAATTTTGTAAGCACAACTGACACAAAGGAGCAGAGAGGGGGAAAGTGTGTGTGAGTGAGCATGTGTGTGATAGAGAGAAAGGAAGGGAGTGAGAGAACGAGAAAGAGCAGAAACAGAGAGGGGGGGAGGGTTATAAATAACGTTGATGAACTGAAGTAGCATTGATCTAAACAGCAGTTAAGTGGTGGGTGGTCTGCCCAATGCTTAATTGTCAGTCATCTGCCCCAGGTACTACTGGTGGTGGGGGCCTGGCACTCATTAAGAGCTGTGTGGGTTGAAGTAGCAGCAGGGTGACTGGGAGAAGGAGGAGGAGGGGGTGGTGGAGAGGGTGACTCTACTCACATGCCGTGCCCTCCTGCTCCTGTACGAAGCGCTCCACCACGAAGCGAGCCAGCAGGGCGGGCGACAGGTCCACCTGAGAGCAGAGGGGAGAGGACAAAGACTAAACAGCAGTACAATAACCACAACAACCACAACAACGACAAGAAGAACAGGAACAAGACAAAGAGGGGAAAAGGGGGGCGAGAGGTGGCAGCCATCAGCCTTCTGCCCCAATCAGTGATGGGCTCGCTCATGCCGCCAATAGCAAAGGGTGGGGGAGAGGGGGTAAGAGGGGTGGGATGGGGTGCTCTTGACAGTTTCTTCACTCTGCAACCACAAAGCGAGAAAAGAGGGGGAATTATCACTTTAAGTCGCGCCCACTCAAGACGATTCTTACGAGCATTATGTGGAAGTGGTTACACACAGCATGAATGCCGTAGCCAGTTCCTGTAATCCCGTTTGCATTTGTTAAAGGGGCCCCGGCTCTTCAGTTGAGCCTCTTCAATGGAACGATCCTCTCTTGTTTCAGATGTCACTCTGACTTTCAACGGAGCTCACATTAATTGGCAACCGACAAACCGTTGTTTTGTTCAATGTTTCACTATGGCTGGTAGACGAATGTTTAAATGATGTGCTTTTAAATGTTTTTAAGTGCTTTGTTTGAGCAGTATTTCTGCGTTGTTTTGGCAAATCTTCCTGGTCCAGGTGGAAACAGTTGATAGTGAGGCATAGCCAGCAGCAGATAGGGAAGGTAAGACCAGGCTGAATTACAAGGAATAAAATGGGTTTTCCAGGAAACGGTAACAGTCAGACACAAACACTGCATTACTCACTATGTTAAATACCTAAATTGAAGACGTATGATATTTAATGTATCTATGTGTTAAAAGTCGTCATATTTTACCCAGATTTATAGAGGAAACCTTGAAAACAGGTCACTCATTCTCCAGTCAAAGATAGGACAGGTCTGCAAGATAGTGAAACCGTCATGCCTGAAGCTGCCATCATACGAAGAGTTCGGGGGGCTCTCTTACGGAGAGCCAGAGGACCTGTAACTGCAGCGCACCTTTGAAGCTAAAACACCTTGAAAAGCTGCGAGGGGCAGGCGAGGAGATCAAGGCTGAGTTTGACGTGCGGCGCGGCCCTCGCGTCTGATTTCGCCGTCTGATTGCAAAGGCGATGCTTGACAGAGACAAGGAGGCAGGCCTACCCCTCAACACCCCTCAATACCTCTCGGCTTCTTCTGTCGTGTTCCACCGCGTATAACCCACCTCACCGTGATGGAACAATAGAGGCTAATTATCAAAATATCATTCACTGAAGCACTCCACGGACATCAAGGGAAAACAAATGAGAAGTGTAACATACAACATATTCAGAGTGTATAATTTGCGAATCAGGGAGAGAAAAAATGAACAAAGGCGTAGCGGAAGCACAAAAGGAAAAAAAAAAGATCTTATTACCCCTCCTGCCTCTTTAGTATATTAAACACGGCCGGCCTGCTTCAGCCAGATCCCTGCTGCAATGAAACAGGGCGTCATTATAGCCGGGAAACATTTTTTCCTCTTGTTAGCATAATTGGGGCCTAAAAAGTGAATCCTCGGCTGGCTCATGGCTCGATTGTAGCGTTTTATCTCTCCTGTGATCCTTCCGGGTGCTGCTAGAAGCACTCAGCGCTACGCACAAAGAGATTTACCGGTGGTGTTATTTGTTAACATCGCCATAATTCTGCATAGAGAGTACAGCCGCACGCAAGACCAAACATGTCTATAATTATTACGGCGAGCAGCAGCAATGGCATTCGTCTTCATTAAGGATCCTGGAGGATTCTCTTTTTTCCAAGTGAGAGCTCTCTTGCCTCCTTTAGCCTGCAGGTCTATCTCTTTACCGCAGTGTGAGACTCTTGCTTTTTTGCCTTTTCTGAAATTCTCTCATGTTTTTCTCTCTGCATCTCTCATTGTCTATAATTGTCTTCCTTTCAGTGCCCCCCACCCTCTGCCTCCCTCTCTCCCCCCACCCTCTCATTTGAAATCTCTGGATAACAATTGCACACCAGCTCCAGTAACCCACATCAAGGCTGACACATGAGAAATGGCAGCATTACCCAAGGTGGGCCGGTCTGAATATGGACCAGCTGATTAGTTCAGGTACTTGCATCCAGCTAATTTTCATATTAATCATGGGGCTATTCCCCTCCAAAAGTCAGACACCTCCACTTGAGCTTGAACGTGAACTGTAAGTAAGGCTTACAGCCTCCCGCTTACAGGCACGACGTCAGAAAAACCATTTCAGCCACCAGGAGTTAGATTTATTAGGGACAAAACACTCTTCGTATAAACTGGAATTCTAATGTTAGACCTCATGATCCTGAAAACAGGAAATAAAAAGGGAGAGAAGGAACACATGTGTCCGCTCATATACACACATAGTTTCACACACACACATACACACACAAACTCTGTCTTATACACACACACTACAAAAGACAGGAAGGAAATTATTGAAGTTTTCCTCCATTTTAATAGTTACCACTTACTGGAGATAAACTGTCTCATAAAAGGACTTTGACTACATCAATTAGCAGTCGGAGGGATCATACATGGCTTTGCGTAAATGTTAAGAAGCCTATTTATAATAACTTTTAACTCTGTTAAATGGCGTGTACCATTATCTCAAGAGTTGATGTTAATTTACTAAAAAAAAAAAAAAAAAAAAAAAAAAAAACACGTTGTACTGATAGTGAGCTTTTATCTGTCACAACAAATACCACCATTTCTAGACTATGCTGACCTGTGTGTAGGTCATACACCTACTAGTGCTAACCACATGAACTGATTGTGATGACTGTGTACTGTCTCATTATGATCATTGTAAGTCTCAAGACAGAAAGATCTAGTGCTCTAGACTTGTGAATTGTGTGGATAAAATGTGTCCTCTTTTTCCATGTAAGTGATGTTTAACTCATAGATATGAAATGGTGTTTTCAAAACTGTAGGTAAATAAAATATATCAATCTGTCAACAGTTCAGCAACAGTATGTATCATAATTTATAAGACCCTAACTCATGTGATGTTATTTCCTTCACTTGTTTTAAGGTTTTAGTTTATGATTGAGAAGAATTACAAACAGAAACCATATTATCACCAACATTCTGTTTGTTGCTCATCTAGAAAGGCTACTGTATAAAACTTTTACTGTACTATATTTTACTGTTTTACTTTAACACTAAGATGCTTAGATGGCTTTACATATTGCATATCAAGTTTACATTTTTAATTGAGCATTTCTGCATACGGTATGTTTGACATATTTTAATTCTGTGTCTCAAACCTGTCACTTGATTATGAATTCACTAATACGACTTGTGGGTATGTGGGTACTTGAGGATAGCATCTTTACCTGAGCAACGAGCCCCAGGAGGGAAGGCCATCTGATTAAAGATCTGAGTATTAACCCACTTTATCTTTATTATTATCTGAGTAAACAGTGAGTCTGTGGCTTTATGCGATGCATTTAAAGCAATCCCGGGGCTACCCACAGACCAGCCAGCCACCCTACTAAATGCAAGACACCTTAGGCCCACCAGACCTCTTTTCACTAGCCATTAAACCTTGAGTGTAACCCAATGTTAATTGTTAATTTGCTGACTGGCTGCAATGCACAGGAGACACTGCTAGCTGTGGGGGGAGAGCCCCATTCCTTCTTATTAATGTGATATGTAGGAACTTGCCCGTGTGTAACACTTTAATGGCCACAGCGTCAGGTCATTTTTTTAAACAAACACTCGGTCAGGCTCCACTCCTACAAGGTCCAGCCGCCTCCTCTGACCGCCCACTCAGGAGAACCACTGCAGGGCAATCCCATTGTCTTCACTTTGCCCTCCTAGTCAATTTAGCCGTGTTTGATACATACAATGCTACGATCGTTAATATCACTTTTATTGCCAGCAGTAGAAACATATTTTAGGGAATTTGCTGATCAGGCTCTAGCCAGAGACCTGATGTTGCAAAATAAACAATAGAAATGATTTGGGTTAATTATTTAATAACGTAAATGGATTTTATTTGTCAATCATGCCTTTTTGCTAATTGCTGTATTTATGAACGTCAATTATTATAATGACGCAAACAGTATTTTTACATCTGCCTTGAAGAGAGTGAGGACTAATTACATTAAATAATTGGTTAATAAGGGTGGAAACATTTGCTCAATTTTCATAAGTACTAACAGACAGGGCAAAAATTTTAAACGCCACACAGGGCTTTGAAATGAGGGGGTGTTTGGGGATAATTATGTTTGTTTCAAAAATTTGCTGCAGACTTGCTCGAGCCCTTCAGAAAGAAAATAAAGAGTGTATGACAGCAGAATAAGAGTGAGGCTACGAAGATTGGAAAGACGGAAACAAAGAGAGAGGGAGGGAAAGAGAAACCAGAAGATAGAGAGAGGGAGGGAAAGAGAAACCAGAAGATAGAGAGAGGGAGGTCAGACCATTACCTCATTAGCCATCTCCAGTAGAACAGGGGACGAGGGACGCTTCTTGGCTTCAGTCAGGTACCTTCATTAGGACACAGAACGACAGAAGTGAACAGGGGAAGAGAGGAGGAGAAGGAGGAGGAGAGCAACAAAAGAGGAGAGGAGCAGGCCAGCCAAGACATGCTCAGGTCCCTGATGGCCTCGGCCTCCATGGCATATGGCAGACTCGCTGTGGTTGAAACGGCAACCCTCAGACGTGTCTGATTCGCTTGCTCTCTCTTTCTCGGAAAAAAAGGCAACAAGATCGTTAACCAAAATTTTTTTTGTTTTGTTTTTTGTTTACCTCCAACCTCACCTTCCCCCCCACCCCTACCCGTGTCCTCTAAAGCCCCCCAGAAGCTCTCAGAGATCAAGAGCAGATCATCTCGGAGGTTTCTGTTGTTATGTTAAGTGGATTACCAGAACATTATCTGCCTCTATTCCGCTAAACAACGGTCTTAATAGGCTACACGCGGGCTAATTGTGATATGCAAAGAGGCTTTGCCGCCGTCAGTCTGTTTTGTTTTTTCTCTCATTTCTCAAAGAAATTGCAGATAATAGCCTGCCATACGTTGGAGCAGGGCAAATATCCAAGAGCACATTTTGTTTTCTGTTTCAGCAAATCTGTGTTGCTTGTGAGAACTCAGCAGGTGCAGGGTGTGAGTGAGTGAGTTGGTGTGTGTGTGTGTGTGTCTGTGTGTGTGTGTGTGTGTGCGTGTGCGTGAGGGTGAGGGTGGGGTGGTGGTCTGGACTAAGCAGTGATTTGTTTGGAAGAGATTATATCTGTCAGTGGGGCCCACCCACTCACAACCTAATCCCACTCCATTTTGGCCATGATCAGGTGAGTGGACTGGGCCAGGAAGTCAAGACAGGACATGACCTACCTCTGGTAGTAGGCTTCAATGACGTCAGGGGCGTGGTGTTTGGATATGGTTCTTTTCATCCTTTTCTGAAAGGACCACATTGTCAACATTAGCCATTTTGTTCTTTTCCAACTTGTACATAGTAATACCAAAAAAGATTGCTTCAAATAAATTGTATCCCAAATGCTAATTCTATTATACTGCCCAACAAAGAAAAAAAGCTTTCTTTCAGACCAGGTATAGTATGGCCTGCTGTTGAGTATGCCATTGTGTATAAGCAAGGGGGTCATAGTAATTGAATCGCAATAAGTTGCGGTGAGGGTCAAAGTGAGTCACAGCAACCTTGCTCGCCTACCCCCCTCACAAACCTTGTATTAATTTCCTTCTCAATTCAAAAAGAGAGTACTGCCCCTCCTCTTCATCCACTTCAACCCTTTCTTTTTCTCTCTCTCTTTTTTTAAATGCATTCAATTGCCATCCCGTCCAGGGGGTGGGGAAGGAAAAGAAAGAGCATTGCTTAAAAAACAACTTATTTAAAAACTACATAAAAAGAAAGAGAGAAAGAGACAGAGGGAGAAAGAGAATGTAATTCCACCGAGACACACCACATGACTGACACCTGTCAGCCGGATGATAAATGACTCCATTTTCTGCCTCTGCAGCCTTCTGCCACTCCCGGCAGTGCTCATTCATCATCGTCCGCTGTCAGCCGCCCAAAGCAGCAGTGACAGTGCGAGTCAGCAAACATTTAGCACGCCGGGCCGCTCTACACCGGGAAATTATTATTGTCAGAATAATAATGGTTTAGCATAATTTATTACAGGTCCACCAAATAAGCAGGGGCTAGATGTTATTAGACAGATGGATGGGAAAGGCTTGGCAGCAATCCACAGAGACTGGGGCGGGCCCACGACGTGAAAGAGCGAATGGAGAAAGAGGTGGGGGGAGGAGTGAGGGTGTGTGTGTGTGTGTGTGTGTGTGTGTGTGTGTGTGTGTGTAAGGGGGGGTCGGTTGGGGGGGTATGGGAGAGGAGGTTAGGTGGAGGAGTGCGTGTGGAGGAAGGGAGAAAGGGGGGTACATCCTCCAAACCAATCAGAGAGCTGGCAGTTCAATTACAAAGAAATAAAGGGACATTCATCATTCAATTAGGCACCTGTCAGGCCTCACAAAGGAAGAAAACTTCTAACCTGGTACTCCAGGGAGAAGATGCTCAGAAGAGTGGACTGCGAGTGACTGCAACAAATAAAAGAAGGACAAAGTTAATTACCAGAGAGAACTGCACAGAGACAAAGGCGTCGAGGAGCTTCAAAGCCGAGGCCAGCTGCCCTGTAATCTAAAAGAACATGAAAACAAGTGTGGCAAAGTTGTTCCAGATGAACACCTCGGACAAAGGAATCCCGCCACGCTGCTCGGGGAAAGGTGGGAGGTTTTGCTGTGTGAGATGAGATGAGAAAATACCATATTACACTAACCCTACGCGCTACAGCAGAGGGCCAGAGTGGCGCTATTAGCTTGTACGGCAGCATAAAAAGGTCCCGCCATCTTGTCATGAAATATTGAAATCCACCGTGATCTGTACACCGTGAAGTCCAAGTATACGCAGGGCCGAGACAAAACAGAACAAGCTCATGTTAATGTCTGATTGGGTTTGAATCTGTTAGCAGCTAGGGAACGCCTTGGTCATTGGCAACATATTGAAATATATTTTGTTTGCGGTGAGGGAGTCTCGGCTGGGGAATGCCTCATTCCTGTGTGGGGAGGAAGGGGAGCTGTTCAGGGTGGTGGAGGGGGTGGAGAAAGTTTGCCTCACTGTCAGCACTGGCATATGGGACATTCTGGAACATTCCCACTGCAGCTGATGGGCTTTGAAAATGGAAACTTTCACGGCAGGAAGCTGGGACTCCCAGGAGTCGGTCAATTCCATGGGTTGCCATGAGCTGCATTCATCTCCAGCTCCACTCAATGTCAAACACCTGGCTGTGTGTGTGTGTGTTTGTATGTGTGTGTGTGTGTGTGTGTGTTCAGGGTGGCAGGCTGATGGTGAAGGGGATTCAAAGCCCCCACAACACAGCCTCCCAAACCCCCTCTATGGATCAAACATTTTGAAAGCGGCGACAGATTTTTTTCTAATTGGACGCAACAAACAGCCACACGGCTAGTGCAATGGTTGTCTCCAGTGGATAAGTGTTTCCATGGAGTGCTCTCAGTACATCGGATTGTTAAATTTAATGGACTTTTCCTTACAAGTCACCAGAGAATAGTATGTAAATACCAAGCAGAAGCCCTAGTTTCCTATCTGCATTGAAATATTGCCTCTGTATATGCCTTGCCCATCAATCAGTGCAACCAACTAAAACAAATAGAGTTTGAAGAGCGACCAAAGACTTTTTTTTTAGATTTACTGATGGAGCAGTTTTTACTACACAATTTAAAGACACATTTTGGTTGATACAGTGGATACATTATGAAACACATTATTTGTGTTTACATATAAAGCAAACAAAGGGTTAACCACTGACAAGTGTACATTAAACTGAGGTTGTGGGGGTAAAGAAAGAACAACATCAGGCACTTCTGAGAACATACCCCCACAAGTAAACATGGCTGCCACCACTGTTAATTTACTGTGATATCTCTGGGCCAAAGGGTGACTGCAATTAAGTGAGCCATTAAATGGTCAACTGTCAACATGTGGACACTTAAAGGAGGTGAATAACAACAGAAAAAAACCTTCCTGACAACCTTGCACCTGAGCATCTTAAGAATATTACCATGCTTTTCTTGGTTCTGGCTGGTCCGCTTCTCTGAATCAAACATCTGTTAGGTTTTAAATGGATTACCCTGCATAATGATCATGATTACCGCCTAATTGCTAAATCTTTACCCTGTTAAGTTTAAAGGGACGTAAACTGCCCTTAATATCTGTGAAAACATATCTGTTTCAAACTGCGGGGGATGACATGCGTTTTTTCCCTCTGTGTAGGTTGCATGTTTTGTGTGTGTGTGTGTGTGTGTGTGTATGTTTGATATTTTCTTCCATCTCCTACGAAGTCTACACATTTTCCGTGAGATAAATATATGAAATAAAAGATACAACAGGGTACAAATCAAGTCAAATCAGGTGAAACCGAACTTACACCAAGAAACCTAAACCCGAAAGACCTTCATTTCTGGATGACTTGGTTCCAGCAATGGGTGGTGTGCCTGTTATATGGCCTGTCTTGTGTTTGTACCCAGGCAATATTGTGCAATGCTCCCCTTTCCACTGAACAGACATTAGCAGTAAGTTATTGCAAGTTCAGCATTAATGTATATTCAACCTGTGCTCTCACGGATGCTCTGCACTCAATTCATGCTAAAATATGGGCCGATGCACAGCGCTTTACAATCAGTGCCTGGCCTCCAGTGAGAACTCGGAACAGTAGCATTACAAAGCCGACATGTTTACTCCCGACGCCCCTTGCAAAGCTAACTACAGGGTTTTTTAAGCCTTTGTTGTCCACAATTATGGACAAATAGATGAAAAAAACACGACCCATCTTTAAAGCTCTACAGAGACAAAAGAAGGCAATTCAAATTGATGCATGGAACAAGTGCACACCCATATCATCCCACATAAAGCGGGAGGGGGGTTCATGTCCATTACTTTTCCATACTGTTTAATATTTCATGACTTCAATTTCAGACAACGGGGAAAAACCACTGATTTGCTTATTGATATAAAATTTATTAGAGTACTACATCAATTCGCTAAAGCACATGAGAACGAGAGGAACTGGAATGATAGGGTTGGATTGAGGCATTCTCTGGGCAAGGGAATTGCTTTATCTGTGGATCAGATTCCTTCTCACGCCAGGGCCCAGTCAATGACATTGTCCAGGGTCTGTGGTGACCTGACCCCCTGATTACATCTGCAAATACTCCACCAGATAAAGGCTGGTCATTTCACACCTTCCTGAGTACACGGACGGGGACTAATCTTCACACCCTCTTCTCCCTCCTCCTCACACACCCCCACCAAACCTAACCAGGCTTGGGACTTATCACAGCCCACAGAGGCTCTAGAGTAAATAGATACCTCTCATGACACCCCTGCAGCCCACACACACACACACACACACAAATACACAGTTTTCCTAAATGCAACATAATAACCCATGGAATTCCTCTCTGGTCTCTGAGAGGTCTCAGGTACCCCAAGTCTGAACTAGAAGGCACATTCATATGCAGGCAAACCTGAGAGGAACTTCGCCAATGTTCCAACTACCGAATGCAAACACCTCAGTGGGCAATAACAGTTTTTGCATTACTCGTTTTACTCTTTTGCTCTAAAATTCCTCTTTATAATATACTATGTTTCAAAGCTACATAAATGCTATAGTCTTTTACTTAAAACTGTGAAAAACATACACGTAAGTGTATGCAACACATTTCAGGTGGCGTACGGTTTTCCATCTAAAAGCCATTAGGGCATCATCACAGAGCCATGCTGAGCCTCTAGCCTGTAATTTGAAGCTCGGAAAACAGAAGGTTAGGAACAAGAGCAGCGCTTAGAAAATCATTCACTATGAGCATAATTATCCCCCTCAGCAACCTACCACGTTCAATTAATATGCATGGGGACCGAAACGATATGGAGGGAAATTTGATAAAAATAATCTCCTCTCCCCGACTGAAATGTGGCCGTCTGCTTACCTTTGTTGTGATTTATGCCATATCATTCTTATGGAGCTAAATTGTCTGAAATCATAGGTTGTGTGAGATTCGGTATTGTAAAATTGTACCTTTGTTTCTTTCCTAGTCAGCCCTTCCAGTTATGTTACACTAAAAAGGAGAGGTATAACTCCCTTTCCCATGTAAAATAGCCTATTCTATTTCCGTCCACCCATCATTCCTGTGTTAACAGATCCCTGAAGGGAGCACAACTCCATTCACATCTCAGGCTTTGGCCAAATTAAGAGATCATATTCAGGCATAGCAACCACCACACCCCTGGATCACCTCCATCAGCTTCGCACAGTAAATAAACCAGCATGGATGGAGCACAACAAATATGGGATAGCGATAAATTGCATCTCAACCTAATTAAAATGATATCCTTCCAGCTATTCATTATTTTCAAAAAATCTCTCCCCACTTACAAATAATTAATAATAATAAATGGCAGTAATTTAGCTAATGAAAGCCACCTGGCTAATGACATGCGAATCATATGTTGCGACAGTACTTAGCATTTGGACGATCCATACTCGAAGAGCGGTGCATATCTGGGCTCTTTAGGGCAGAAACCTAACTGAGGCATAGCTAATTTTTTACTAATGACTCTGAACAGGGGCTCAAGATGTTTTGTGGAAAGAGAGGCGGGGGAAAAAAGCTTCAAAGCATTCTGACATCAGAGCTGATTTTCAATGGTTAACATTAACATTGTCTTGAATTTGCAAAAACAATAAGCTGAAATTTGAAGATATTGGGTGATGTTAACATGGCGATAATGCAACTGTGTAAATTTGGGGGGAAACTGAAAAAAAAAAAGTTCAATCACCCCTTACGAGAACATGATGGGCTTAGAAACTGTTATGACAGTTTGAGTAGGAGGTTGTGTTTTTTTCCATGTATGTTCTTGGTGCCTGAATCAATATTTTGCAAGGGGAAAAACATACTTTGCTGGATGTGTTTTGCTTAAATGCATATGTAAATGGAACTAATTATACATGCTGATAAGAGAAGCTGAACATCTGCTTCCCCCAAATTTGATCCCCATGAACGAAGCACACAAGTATGATCAATCTGACAAACCAAAACTACACAAACTCCATGGTCCTAGTTGCATGGCTTTTATCTTTCAATAAAATAGAATATGAAAACTATCAGCAAACAGTTTGGGGTAACTCTGAAACCACACACATTTAAAAATCACTAACAATGTAGCTACTATTCACCACACTAACACTAAACTATGCCAATCAACAGCAATTATAAACATTAAAACGTACGTATATCTTCATACATATATAACATATTTACACAGCATAGTTTAATAAAGAGATAAGCTACACTTGCTCTTGAAAAGGGGTGGAACTCTAAAGCAGGATTCCCAATGAGAGGGGAATCTTCGGCGGAGGATGTCACAACAGCACTGCGTGGACACTTTGGTTTAACAGCAATATACTGCTGCTTTGCTACAGGAGGATGGGAGGAGGAGGAGGATGATGATGATGATAAAATCAGTGCCTTGGAGGCAACAGCGCCGTCACAGGCTTCATCTCACCACAGTGGAAACGGTGCTGTGCAAGACCACATGTCTGACTTTAATTATGATACAGCCTGAAAGGTGGGGCTCTTTAGTCTTATTTGTGACAAAACATGTTAAGTTTTATGAAGCTGTAGCAAAGAGTATGCCATAATTGTCATCACACCTACCTCCTCTCAAGCTCAAAACAAAAAGAGAGAGAGAAGACAAGAGAAAACAAGGCTTCTGTTAGCCATGGTGTGATGAGCGTCCTCTAGTCGAGCGCAAAAACATATCAGACTAACTGACCAACGGTCTCCTTCCCTACAGCTTGGCTCCAGCACTTGTATCATTCTGGGCAATTTGTTCCATTCTCCTTTCTGCAATTGATCCCAGTATGCAAACGATACCTGGGGCTAGAGCCACACACACACACACACACACACACACACACACACACGCACACGCACACGCACACACACACGCACACACACACACACACACACGCACAGTGCTCCATGTGATTTCATTCCATATGTGTGTGTGATTCTTTTGCGATGTACTATTTTTAAAACATGCCATTCTGTTTCCAAGGGTTGGGGTAGTTCTAGGACAACAGGGTGGCCACTACAGTGGTGTCTGTTTAGTATGGTTATGACATGATATTAAATACCAAACAACACTCATTTCCTCAGCTTTTAAAAAGTCATCTTTTGCCAGATTTGCTGGTATTTGTGGCCACTCACTCCGCGTTGCTCCCCGTACGTTTTCATAAGGTTCTGACTGAAGTTTTCAGTGCTCGTGTCTGCTCGACATCTCCAATATAGATTCCTGGTTTCAAGAAACCATCAGCTTTCAGCACGTGCTTTACAGTCAACACAGGATCTGCGGAGAAAATGGTAGGTTTGGTGCCGGAGGAGGAAGCGTTTTATTCTTGTGCTGCCAAAGTCGCGTAAGCACAAACCCGCTTTCACTCACAGAAACCCCAGCGAAAGGCTCCTCTCACAGAATCTCTCTCTCTCTCTCTCTCGTCGCCACTCGGCTTCCTCCCTGCCAAAGCCCTGACCACATAAACAATTCCAGTCCTGTCATTAGTCCTCCCGTATCCCAGGCTGCACAGCTCTCCGCTGGTTGCAGCGCGCCCACAAGCCCGACCTGCCAACTCCAGTTTCTGCTGCAGCCGTGAGCCAGGGATGTGTGGTCTGGAGGGTGAAGGTCTGGGCTGGGTTGGGGAGGAGAGGAGAGGACAGAAGAGGAGAGAGGCTGCGGCAGTGGGCGGCCATGTTAGCTGCTCCAGGAGCCTGGCTAGTGGCTGGCGAATGTCATCGCTACACTCTCACAGCTCTGACTAAGCAAGAAAACATCATTTAAAATGGTGGGGGGAAAAAAAACACTAAGAGAGCAAGGCCTCAGGAAAATGAATATTGCACGAAAAATGCTAACAGATGCAGGCAGATCCTGCAGAACTGTAGTTTGGATGACTGGCTTTGGCTAACTCTTAACTTGGATAAGTGACTCATAATATTTTAGACCTGCTTCACAAAGCTTTAAGCATCATTGTAAGAAAACATGTGCTTTTTAAAAAACAAAAAATACATTTATCAAGCAAAGACATATGGAGATAAAGAGTAGCACGGACCCCTCAATCCAATCCTTTCCACTACACAGTTCCAGTAACATTTACAAATCCTCCTCCAAGTATGTTCACCTTGGTTAAAATGGCTGTGCATGCTCACCCAAGTGAGTTAAGGCATAATTCAGCCTCTTTTGTACAAACCAAAGTGCTCTGGAGAGAGATAAACACTGTAACAGTGATACATAATCGATGAGCAAAGGCCCTCTGCTTCAAAACACCATCAGCTCCAACATTACCATCAAAAACAAAACGTATGTGCCCGCCAAGGAAAAAATAAAAAAATCAGCATATCAATGGCACATGCCATAACAAGGCTGGCCTGGGCTTCCCTCCACAGATCACGCTAGATAAACCCCCAATAACAGAGAAATTAACAAATGCTTGACATTTGCTCAACATCCATTATTCTGACACTTCTTCAGAATTTCAAAAGGCTGAGCGCATGCTTAATCAACATTCATATTCCCCGAGCGGGCCAGCGGCACCATATTGTGGCCCGCCTCAGTGCTGATGAAAACGGCACATTAGGGCCCGCTTTCGAAAACGGTCGGGGACTTTGTGCCAGCGATCTGAACGCACGCATGCATGTGTGTAAGTGTGTGTGTGTGTGTGTGTGTGTGTGTGAACAGACCAGGGAGGAGACTTCATACTTTCCTTTTAAATGCATCCAAACACAGAAGCATCTGCCCTTTATGCCCGCCCTCCACACCATACACACAGACACACGCACAATCAGTCTCCAGACTTCAGCCAAGCCCCTCCGTCTCAGCTCACGAGACATATGCAAAACGAGCCTGAATGGCATTTTAAAGAGGGAGTAATCATTACATCCAAATTCATTCATAGGGGCTTTGCAGAGGGCCAGAGAAGGCGTTTCTCCCTCTCCCCTTTCTCTCTTCAGCGAGCCGGCATAGGGGGTGGGGGGGTGGTTGGGCTGAAGGAGGGAGGGGTGTTGACAGTGGTCCCCAGTGTGCTCCAGGAGGAATCAGGCCAGGAGAGCAGACGATCATTTCCAATTCTAATATTATACATGGAGGTGAGAGAGAAAGGAGGCATGGAGGGGGGCCTGATGTCACATCCCGCCAGTGGCCTATCACGCCCCTCCTCTCCTCCCTCATTGTGGCTGAAGAGAGTGTGGGGGGGTGGGGCACAAGGGGTTAGACACTAGGCAGGACAGGCCGAGCCAGCCGGGAGGTGGGCTGCATTTGCATGCCACTCCATTGTGGGGTGGGGTGTGTGGGGGGACAGAGTGACAGCACCGTGTCCAATTCTTTTCCCCTCAGACCGGCCGGGCGCGGAGGGAGAGGCCAGGCTGACAGATGACTCTCAACATCTGTGTTACGTGAGCGATACAGATGAGGAACTCTTGAGTCTCCAATGAGATCCCCACACCATCCACCAACCCTCTCTCTCTCATACACACACACACACTTTCTCTCTGCTTGATAGACTGCAGACGCCCCCGTGTAAATTAGCTTTAAATAGCCAATAACATTATCATGTGGAAACGTCCACTTTGCTTACCCATTCCAAAATGAGCCCGACCGCAAAAAAAGCTATGACAAGTGCCGCCCTGCTAAATACAAATAGCACACATGACTGAAGTTTAAATTTACATTCAAAGCCTTTTTACCCTCATTTAATAATTCAGTAAGCCACACATTTACTTTTCAGGTGTGAAATTATTTTTGTCTGGTGCTACTCAAATGTAACTGAGTTATTGACAGTGCATTATCATAATAACTCTTCACTTCTGAGTTATCCAGACAACAATGACAGTGGACTGAAATGCCTAAGGGTGGCTTTCCCCTGAAAAACGTGGTCCATACAGGTTATAATGTAACGTAGCTCAGATGAATTCAGAGTACAAAGAGGCAAAGCTAACTGTACACATTAACTCCAGAGTTTTATGGACCTGCTCTTTAGTGCTTTTTGGGGTATTAAATCAAATCTTTCAAAATCATCACAGCACTTTCATACTTGCAGTGCACATTTGCTGACTAATCATTAGGAGGAGAGTAATGGCTGCACTAGTGGAGAAATTGTGTAAGTTTAATAAGGAAACAAACATATGGAAGGACGCAGCATTTTCTTGCATTTACTCTGGTAGGGGATGAGTCAAAGTCAGCCTCACCACACATTCAGTGTGGAGGGTGTGATGATGACAAGGGTGGAGCGACGGTTGTGGCTTCCCTGTGAAGTGCTGTGGTTTCAGCCCTCCAAATGGGACCATCCAGGCACAGGGACTGCTGAAAGACAGGCGGCTACCCATCCACTGGTCCCTCTCTCTTTCTCTCGTTACACACACACACACGGAGGAGGGTGCTCTTGGGGAGAACAGTGGTGGTGGTGACGGGGAGGGGATGTGCATATGCGTATTTGTGTGTGTGCATGTGTATGTGTGTGTGCGTGTGGTGGGGGGAGGTTGACTGCCGTGCCTCAGCGCATGCTAAGAGATGATGGATGGCCTAGTCGATATGTTATGTCTTAAGAGCCTGATTTCCTGCCAGTCCAATCACTAACCCTCCAGAGCCCGGCTCAGCTGATTGGACAAGCAGAATAATTTTGCAGGCTGTGAAAACACGGCTGCCGTGCCGGTCTGTCAGGCCACTTTTTGACGACATTCAGGTTTTTTAAAAAGCAGAGGCCCTCGCAGGGATCCCTTTACACGCAGGAAATATGGACAATGACTTGCAGGTAAAAACAAAGCCTATCACACCACATGCACTAATAACCATATGGCCATTATCGGAGTGAGAAATCTCCAGGCGTGCAGTTTTGCTTCAATTATGCCCAATACTAGTTATTTGAAATGATATGGCTAATTGAAGAGTGGACTACAAAGGGGTACAATCTAGCCACATGGCAGCGAGATATTATTTCATAAATCTCTCTATATATATTAAAAAAGTCCATGTGGACTGTGAGACATAAAAATGCATCAGGGGGAAGTAGGAAGTAGATTGGCGGGGGCTAAGATATTCGATAAAATGCTGACACCAATAACAAAGCCATGCTCAAGGTAGGCCGTGCGGCCCCCTGGGAGTCCCGCACCGTACTCTAGCAGTGATTACAGCACAATGGAAGCGGGAGAAGCTCCAAATTCATGCGACTTCTTAAGTGACCTCTAAAGGATCAGGGCTGTCCTAGTGGCCTTGGGGGATTACATGTGTAACATTCAATAAAGACCCTGGCCTCATTGTAAAGGAGAGAGACGCAAACACAGCCATTAACCCCCAGAGCGAGCATGCTGTGGACCAGAAGTAATGCAATAAAAATGGGTGTAAATGAATAAATAAAATAACAGTATAAAGGACTGTTAAGGTAGTGCTAACTGTTTGTTATGTTGTTGTGTTTATTGGAAGTAAATATGAGACTTGAAAATGCATACCGGTAATGAACACTCACTGAAATAAAATCAAAACAAACCAAAGACACTCTTCAGTCACTATATAATGGTTGTATAAACAAAGTATGGAAACAAGTCACTGTACATAACATGACAATGTACCTAAATGGGCTGCAACTAATAATGAATTTCATAATTGATTAATCTGATTATTTTTTTGAGTAATCGATTAGTTGTTTGGTCTATAAAATATCAGAAAATGGTAAACCAGTGTTTCACAAAGCCCTACATGACGTTATTACCAGATTATTACTTTGATTATTATTACCAGATGTTCAGTTTGTGAAGACAGAGGGATAAAAAAAAACAGCAAATATTCACATTTATGAAGCAAATATAGTTTGTTTAGAATTTGTTTTGTTTTCCCTTAAAAATATTCAATTACCAAAACACAACTGATTGATTAATCAATTAATTGTTGTAGGTATAATGAACAGTGTGCCCTTTATAACAGACATTTCCACGAATTACCAGTATATTTCCATAGGCTACTACTGATTAACTACATAGATTAACAGTTGTGTCGCAGACATTACAATACATGTGGAAAAACTGAGGTCCAGTCCTACTTTAAAACAGAGACAGGGTAGCATAAGGTAATTTCAAATGTTGACTGGGCCTTTTGACCAAACCTGTTTAAAATACCTGAATTTAAAGGGAAGATTAACAATCCACTGAAACATGTATTCAGTGGCTCAAAGTAATTAATTATGTGTGCATAAAGGGTGTTTAACTTTAGTATATAGTAAATTTAGGGGGGGAACAGGTGTAAATGCCATTAGCAGGTCACAGGTCAATCAATAATAGTAGCCCATGTCTGAAAAAGCAGACACTTACTTTGGAAATTTCTCCTTGAGCATTTTCATACACTGTCTTGTTGGTCGAAGTTGCTCTGTGTATCTCGCAATGGTTTTATATTCCGTCCGACAAATCCTCATTTTGATGAATATGGTGATACGTTTTTGATGTCATCAACTAAAAAGGAGAAAGATGTTGCCTCATCATTTCTTGGAGACACCAACAGGCAGGCACACACACAATATAGGTGTTTATTTAATTCGGGATAACGTCACATCAAATTAGGAATGTGTCAACATGCTAATGAGACTATCCAGTCAAATTGTCCTTTGTTAACAGGAGCAAGCATACATGCTCCATTACTGAATGTTTAACACAGCTTAAACGTTCCCTGTAGATGCCTGTTGCTTTGGCTACGAATGCCACTCTACCACCTTTGCTATGCGTTCAATGTTGGTAACCTAGCCAGCTAACGTTCACCGCTTAGCCAACCAGCTAATATCAATATTTTTATTTGCGTCACGAGAAACAGTTGCTCTGTGTATACAGTCGGAGAAGCATGCGACAAAAACGAACTTTACAAACAGTATTTACTTGTCACTGCAGCACAAAGTCATCTTTGTCGTCACTTCACGGCAATTTCTCTGGAAAGAGTTTGGTATCTGCCGCTCGGTAGTGAGAGCAGCTGCAGCTCTAACTTCCTGGAAGCTTCCCGCGGAATACTTCGAACAGTGACGTTTGTAAGAACTCAAAGCGGATTGGTTTAAATGTCAGGGATTAAGTATGATGGGCTGCAATAGGTGCAGGGCTTACTCACACTTGGAAGTCTGTGAAATTGATGTGAACATAAATATGCCAGCCATGAGATGAGATATTAAGACAGTATATTTAATGGAATTAATCTGTTGCAGTAGTAACCGGACAAGTAAGCTATTCTCTCTCAGCAGCATTATACGTTATTGTAGAGAGCACCTGAGTCCAGTCTACTGCAGTGCAGTGACACAGGGGTAGGCTAACTTGAAGCCTTTTTGCTCGAGAGTAGCCTACTTGTTAGAAGCCCACCATATGAATTTAATTCCAGTTGGAATAATGACAAGATGGAACACTGATGATTATTTTATTTTTATTTTTTGTATAAATGTAGCCTATAGTTCTATTTAATTATTGTACATATAAATAGTAAAAATGTGTAGCCTTAGCATTATATCATCCTATATTAGGGTGACTAACAAGTGCATGTGGCCTGCACAGTTGGACATTTCCATAGACTACTTATTTGATAGAGTTATGTTATATATATTTACATCTAATATCACAGGAGGGGTAGGATCTCTCATTTCTTCATTTATGCATTTCCAAACTGCCATTATAATATTATTCCATTCATTTTATTTTACAGTGTTACTCATGATGGGGAAAGGGTGATATACAAGCAGCATTTTTCTCTCGTTATCTATTTGTATAGGTTGAAGATTTAGGAATGCTTCACATCAAACTGAAAATATTGTACTTTCCAATCTCTAGGTAGGTTTGAGTTAATGTACTGAGTATACATACATAAGACTAGTTTGTCATAAATCATGTCAATGATCAATAGCTTTTTTACTGTGGTGCTATTCTGTAACTGCTCTCTAACCAGTGTTAAATCTCCCTGTGTTAATTGATTTTTTTCTTCTCCACACAGCAACCATTTTGTGCAGCTATGCAGAGAAGTATCCACACCACCACTCAGAGAAGGTTGATTTGCAGTATATGATTGGTGGTTAAAGGTCAGTTTAAGTGCAGCTAAGGTAAGAATTGAGTCAGGATTATTGTGATCTGATGAGCACAGTAAAGCTGTATACGACTGTGTGAGACGATAGAGAGGGGACTGCTGATTTCATATTCAAAGGAATTTCTGACCAGGACTTGTGAGGGTTAACGTTCAATTTACTGCTGACTTTCCTTCAAACTATGTTGGGATAGTCATTCTGGTGCCTTTCGGGGAGGGAAACGCTTGTGTATGTGTGTATGTGCGTGTGTGTGTGTGTGTGTGTATGGCGGTGCGTGTGTGTGTGTGTTTGTATGCAGTTACTGAATCGAAAGAGATTCAGCAACCATAAAAGACCAGCGTATTTGTATTGCTATTGCTATGAGACAGATAAAAATCAGGTGTCTGGAGGCTGTGTGTTCTCTGATTGGTATAAAAGGCCGAGGTCAGGCAGGATGGAGCCATTTACCCTCGCAGGTATCAAAGGATCAGGGTTTGGGGAGCGGTGTGTGTAATAGGTCTAAAAGGATCAGTGTACTGCGCTGGGTATAAAAAGATAAGAATCAGCGGCTGGGGAGGCAGCGGCACACTGTAATGGGTGTAAAAAGGCAGGGATCAGAGGTTGGTGAGGCCGGAGCAGCGTGACGGCAGGGGAAAGCCGCGGCGGTGTGTGCCGTCGTAATGGGGGACTGGGGAGGGAGGGAGAGAGAGAGAGAGGGAAGGGAGAGAGGGAGAGAGCGTGCGCGTGCGAGGCTAGAGAGGAGAGGAGAGGAGGGCTTCTTCTGGGGCCGCCGTGTAAACAGGGCCACGGCGCACGCAGTGCCATTAACCAGCTGTGAAGCCTGCGCACAGTGGGAGATGAATTTGCAAGGGATGTTTCCTCTCTGATATCGCAGAGATGCCGCGCAGATCTCCGCTCTAGAGCTCTCGGCTGCGCCATTGTAGTGCTAAGCACCGTGCTTGTAATGGAACGTATATATACGCTAATGGCCGCGAAGCGTTTACATTTATGTGTGTGTGTGCATACTGTGTGTATGTATATATAATTTTACCTGTGTGTGTGTATGTGTGCAGTACTGTAGATGCAGTTGCCTCATCCTTTTGTTCTCTTAACTGGGACAATGTGCTGTGATCACCATTGTGCACTACACTGACTTATTTTTTGGTGTGATGTTGAGGAATAAATGTTGACATGTAACATAGTCCTTTCAGACTGATCATATTTTTCTGAGCAAAATAAAATGTTAATGCCATTTAATAACAGAGTTAAAATGCTTAAATGCTTCTTGAAATGATATATGGTCACTGATCACTCTTGTTCTAATTTTAATTTTCTTAGCTGTCAGGGCGTTCCATATTCTGTGCTGAAAAGTCAAAGGCCTGACATGAGGTGAGACATAGCTCAGGAAATGCCTGCAGTATTAGCTAGGTATCAGTTTCATGCTTTCGGAAAATGTCTCACAAGCGACATGCCCGCACCGTTAGAAAATACCTACAATCATATTTTACATCAAGGAAGACCAGACACATGCTTTTTTTCTGAGCCTTTAAAGCTGCTTCTCTCGTTCATTTTATTAGCCTTTAATGAATGTAATTAGAGGACAAGTAATTAAATGTAATTGTAATCACTGTGTCCTCCTCCCTCGTTGTAAATTACTCCAAACAACATGTGTGGTGTGACCAAATTTACTGGATTAATCGCGGATAGATAATATTTTTTTGGATAGTATTTCACAGCGAACGGCCGCGTGCAGAAACAAAGGCTGCGGCGCGGGCTCATTAATCATTGTCAAAGTGGGGCTCTGGTGCAATTTGCATGACTGAGGCGGCGGCACATGCTGCAGTTCGGCCCAGGCTGCTGCTGCTGGATCTCTCTGATTTCCCCAAACCGTTAACGTCGCGTCAATCAGGGATAACCCCGTAATGCCCTGTCTGACGCGCAGAAAGGGCAACCCCCCCAACCCCCCGCCCTGCGCTCACACACACACGGACACACACGCATACACACAGACACACACTCCAGCTCCCTCTGGCCCTGAAAAAAGCACTGATTTCAGGCTAAGCACTAATTACTCTGACATAAGGAAATTTAAAGACAAGCCCAGGATGATGTGCCAGATTATTAAGAAAGACGTGACGCAATCCAGGAACTTAAATGTGCTGAGCTAGAACTATGTCTCGCCTCTGTTGGGAGGGGAGGTGTTTTTTATTATATTGTTTGGGAGTAGAGAGTACCATGCGTATGGCAAGCTTTCGATCTGTAGGAGGGTGAAAAACTGACTTACCGTGGAGATTAAGCTATATCAAATCTACTTGTACCTGTATGTGTGAAAAATAAACTTTTATCTCGCCAGGCTTTTCAGCACACCATTGTGCCGGCCCTCAGAAAGGCAATTTCGACTGATAATTGGGTTCAATTGTGAAGCAGTGTGGTTCAAAACGGGGCATATTTCTCAAAGCTCTAATCTCTCCAGCAGCTCCATATGCTGCATCCTAATTATCTCATATCAACGTTTGAAAAAGAGAACCCCTTTCCCTACTTCTTACCTTTGTTTTTTAAAAGCCACAAAAAAGTGAGAAAAAAAAATAGGCTGCGTTTTGTGTGTGTGTGTGTGTGGTTGAGGGGTAGTGCTGGTGGTGGTGTGTGTGTGTGTGTGTGTGTGTGTGGGGTGCTGTTTGTGGATGTGTGACTGTGCATGGTGTCTGGGCCGCTGCTACCTCTGCTGCCCCTGCTCACGCTGGGCTCTCTCTCCCCATTCCTAATATCCTCCAGGCATTTTTCTCATTATCAAATATTGTTTGATGTCTTTGTTTCTTGATGATTAACGGTGGTCACCAAACACTGGTCTGGATTGTTTAAAATTTAATTTTCATTCTGTGAAGTACCCGGAGAGTGCCTTGCTGGTTGGGGATGCACATATTTTATGCATGCTATTTTTCAAGCTAAAATGTAAGCAGATGCCTTTGAAAAAAGGAAAATGCTTGGTAAATTTCCAGGAGTGTCTTTAAAATAACCCTAACGCTATTGTGGATAGCTTTTTGAAATTGAATAAAATGATAGATTGTGACAGGGCATGTGACAGTTATGATAGAAACATGGATAATCTCAGTATTTCTGTTGAATATTTTAAAATTGTATTGCTCTGAATAGGTTTTTTAATAAATGCAATTTACTGTATTTGATAGTGGAATTATCACCAAGCCATTGCTGTTGTTTACCAAAATTATAATCCTTTAAATTCTAAATGGTTTATAGCTTTCCGGTTAAACATATGACTGTGGCAGAAATGCTAGAAGGATGAATGGTTTACCCGAGAAATACGATTCATGATCTTCTTGACATTGTAAGCAAACAAATAGCAAACCAACACTCTGCAGTAATGTCACCATGTCAAAACTATATTGAATACTTGAAATATCTCAGTATCCAGGGTTGAATAGCCACCATTGTATCTCTCTAATGACATTATCTTGTGAAATTTGGGGAGAAAGAGAAATGGCAGAAATGAACAGTACCATTGTCTGCTGTCTTATTTAAACAAATCGTGAGAGTAGACAGAAAGGCAGAAAGAGAGAGCCAGAGAGATAGAGAGAGGGATAAACAGAGAGAGTGAGAGACAGAGAGAGGGAGAGAGAAGGGAGACGGCTGCGTAAATGAAAGGTTATGCGTTGCCCTGTGTGTTTGTATTGTCAATAACTGGAGAAGGCTGTCAAGAAAGTGAGGAGATAAAGGTCAATAACTCTGACAAATGTGTTTGTGTTTGTACACTCTTGCCGATAGCACCCTGACGTTCGAGGCAGCGCCTGACACTCCACAACAATAACACAAATACTTGTGCTAATAATAGAATAGTAATTATTTAAACTGGAAATGAGGGAGGGCCCCGTAGACACGGTTCAAGCGACAAGCCAAATGTCACTCAAGTGTATAACCCAGGAGTGAGGCACAACGGATATTTGCAAAGGTGACAATGAAGTGCAAACAGCAAAAGATTGTGTTGCCAGATCATTTATATATTTTTATTCCCACAGCCGCCTGAATAAATAGCGCCACTAATGTGTTGTTTTAACTGATCTTGGCTAGGGCTGGAAAAACTGTGCCAGTGATCAAGATTGTCAGCCCCTTTAGCGAGGCATACATACATGCATAAATTGACAAGAGATACCTGAGTGCAAAAGAATTGCCAGTGTTGAAGCTTCCATATATTTGTGTTGTATTAACTTTATTTTTTAGTCACGTATCATTTGGAAATTAGAACTGTGAACATTTTATTTGCGTGCACAGTTCTATTCGAAGAGAGCAATACCAAGTTTTTAATTTATTTATAAGTTTCTCATTAGCACACAGCACTTTGTAGTTTTCAGCGCAGCCAAATTTTTAAAATATGTCTTTTCTTCCCCCTTGGGTGTATAATGTACCAAAACAAACGCAGCTAATCCACAAGAGATGCTATGAGACAAACAAGGGACATAACTGTGTTTTGTTTTTAATTGTTTGAGAGGAAGAGGGGGAGAGAGGCATGTTTAGTGTATAGGCTTAGTTGCTATAGTGACACAGAAACACTGGACCTTTCTTGACAGTTTTATCTGGTGTTTGAATTAAACGGAGGTGTTAACTCACCCAGTTAACCCACATACTCTAGAACTTTCCTTTTCCATAGTTACAGAGAGCACAATTGCAGTGGATTTACTTATTTGTTGGCACTCCAGAGTAAGTGTATGGTGCTTGCAAGGTGTTCTTCACTGACAAATACACTGTAACACAAGAATGTGTGAGTGGTATATATTTAGTGCAACACCAGCTGCTTCGAAGAGAACTATTTTCTTTTTTGTTTCTTTCCGAAAGGGGCATATGCAAATTTGCAATTTGTGGAATATATATCACTGTAGTTGTTACTGACATATTTTTCTTTCAATTTGTTTTAATTTCAGGACACGTCTCCAGTGCGGTGTGTAGCATGAGGGTTGGTGTGTACTTTACTGAAAGCTGAGAGGCTCTTTTCTCTGGAGAGACGCTCAGTGGAAAAATCGAAAAATTTGAAAATGCTTGTTTACCTGATGTTGTGAGCAAGTGCATAATGTGAAATGCACTTTTAGCAGATATATTAATTCCATGGGGAAAAGTGACTACACCCCCCCACCACCATCCTCAGTACTCCACCATCACCCCCACCTACCCCCACACTTTCGCCTGTTTGTTTTTGTCCATATTACCTTGTGGTTTACATTTTGTGTGATTATGTAAATTCCAGGGCTGTTTCTATGCATTACAGGCCGGCGCATTGTCAAGATCTTTTGTAAGGCAGTCAAGGAGCTATTTCTGCATTCTTTTATTATCTGAGAGTGCAACAAAGAAAGTCTTTTGTTCGGCTCTCTCCCCCGCATGCACCTCCGCTCCATGACTTACTACTGTCCCCTAGTGGCTGTTCTCTCCACTCCTTCCCCCAGTTTTGCGGTGAGGGTGTCAGGCTCTCCTCCTCCCCTGCACTGCTGCCTGTTCCTCTGCGTACTTTTCCCTTCACTGGTTATCATAGGCAAACATGTGAAGCACATATTTGCAGTATTGTATGGCAGAGGGCTTGAAAAAGTCAGATTATGTGTGTGTGTGTGTGTGTGTGTGTGTGTGTTAGCAGTGGCTTTCTTTTCAGTGGGCAGCTTAAAGAGAGTCAACAAAAACAGGAACCCCACGTCTTTGTGCCCATTGTGAGGCCCTAACTCATGTCAATAAGGGCATTGTTTCCTTGGAGTGACACACCGAAACTGTGACAAGAATGTTATCAGACCTGTGGAATAGGGTGTGCAGATAATTGTGCTAAAATGTAAGTATGATTATTTGGACAAGCCCTATGCAAACGTGCTCAAGGAAAGGCATTCCGCCCACCATTTCCTAATGGGTTTGCCAGGAACACAGCAGTGTTTGCTGTTTGGAAATAAGACTAAAATTTGCATCGTAACTCTTATTCTGCAAAAATAGCAAAAATATATGTTTTATTTTATTTACTAATTTATTTATTTTGTGTGACAAGCAAGGATCACTCAAGTGTGTCTGTGTTTGGTTTGTTTCCCTTTTTGTCACAGGCAATTGGATTTTTTTTAACTCCTGTGATTTCCTAGGACTCTCGTAATAATTGCGAGGGTTAAAGGGTTGCTCCTCACAGACACTTCATGGACACCAAGTCAAGTCACTCATGTCAAATGACCAATTAAACGGGGTATAGAGGCTGGCAAGGAAGTCTCTAGTGCCCTCAGCCCCATGGGAGACCAATCAAACGCGAGCTCTATCACTCAAACGTAAACCCCATTCATTCATTAGCCATTTAAAGTCCCTATCATTATTCATTACAGTGCTGTTCACTGAATTATTTTGGTAAGCTTTTGCTATTAGTATCATTGTGTAGTTAAAAAAGACACTATCCTCATGTGAATTGGAGGACTTTAAAATGCGAAGAGAAAAAAAATTTAATTACTTAATAGTGATTGTTGTCTGCACCACCTAGGAGCTGCCGAGGTTTGTAATATCTTAGTATTGGTATCTTAGTATGTTACATTTTGTTTCATGAGTTATGTGAATAACGTGCATTAATTTATAAAAACAGTAAATCTACAGGCATTGTATGCAATGTATCTTACCCATATGACTACATTACTGCCCTTCACCTATCATTGCTGTTGATATGATTCAAATATGTTGGTAATTTTTAACTATTTTAAGATTTGTGTAACAGGCAGTGCAGGGAAGTCAGCAGTAAGTTGCAACTAAGGCATAGTTAGCACAGAGTCGTTGAAGACTGAGGACAGTGGTGAGGTGATTACTATGAAGTCATCCGTTTCCTACCGGATCACCAGTGTCCTTGGAAACCCTACACCAGATTTGGTCACACTGCTTATTAAGCAGACAGGTCCGAGTGGGTGAGAGCAAAATATTTTGGATGTTCAGTTAGAGCTTTGACTTCTTTCTCTGAGTCTTTAATAGAAACAAAATAAAATATATTTTCTAAATGTATTTTTTATTTGTAGGTTTGGATATTTGTCGGGGATATGTATTACGTACATAAAAACACATCTGAACTATGTTTGTTGTTTCTCTCCTGCATAGTTATAGCACCCGTCTAATTCTAGTAATCATTTGCTAAATATTGTCCCCCTCTCCTCCACACCATTACCTGAGAGGCCATTAGTGCATGTGCTGGAACTTAAGGTATACATTAGCTCTTATCGATCGCATGTCGTGGGGATTAGCATCCCATTTCCACACACAAAGCTGGCTCCTTTCCGTGTTTGCTAGATCGTTGGCTTTCAGGGCTCACCTTTGACCCCTTGCCGAGGGGCTTAAAGACACAGATAGCATTCATTTGGAGAGATAGGCTACGTAAATACATCCTGTAAACAACGAACAGGAGGAGTGGGTTTTTTGTTGTTGTTGTCGTGTGGCTTTATCTGAAAATTTTGAAATACTGATACTGATTGTCGTGTTATATTTGACTTGGCACCGAAGCAAAGCTGCCGAGCATATAAATGTAGCTCACCTGACAGTTTGTCAGGGGACCACAGCTGTTTGTTTTCTATGTACATTTATTTTTGTTTCAATTGCCCAGGTCCCTGAGCAATTGCTTTTATCTATATATAGTCCTTCCCTGTTTAAAAGTTTGTGTCCTTGGCAGGGAGGTGCTCTGTTACATACCGCCAAACGCGACTGAGGGCAGACCAGGGTGAGACAGTGCAAGGAGTCTTAGTTATGGAGCCAACTGTTAGATCTGCCCTTAACCTAAACTAACACACGCAGGTGCAAGAGTGACGGGCAAGTGCTATATTCTCTCACAATGTCACCAGTTCATCGGTGATAGAATTTCATTGAAAATATCGGCGTACTTAAGAGTTTTTTTTTTTTCTGAAGTCGTATCAAAAGATAAATATTTTGACGGGGTGACAGAGTCCAGGCCTTGCACTCGAACGTCGGGTTGAGCAAATGCAGGCACTGCCACAGAAACACAGCACTGAGGCCTAAGACATGTAAAGAGAAATAACAATTTTTGCTTTTATAAGGAGCCATTCATAATAATGTGTTTGTACTTTAGAAATGTATTTATGTGTAAAGCACACATGTGTTTTTAAACAAAGTAGGGATTTTGTCAAGAACGTCACCCTCCCCCCCATACACACACATACACACACACACACACACAAGTGCCACCCTGTGTCTTGGCATTTACAGTGTCGCTTATGGACCTTGTTAATTTTTACAGCCCGAGTTAATTTTCTCTTTCACCCCTCTGGTTTTCTCAGGTGTGTACAGCTTTCGCAAAGTGATTCTGAGAGAGAGCTTGAAAAAAAAATGCTTGCTTAATTTATTAGAGTAAGTGCTAGATTTATAACTGCTCTAGTTATGGAGAAGTATTACTGGTCCCCAGGGAGGCCAAATTACTGTTTACGGTCGGCCTGAGAATGGCTAAGCAGATGATGAAGCACCTGCCAGACTTTCCCTCCATCAGCTCTGTCTGTCTGCTCTCCTCTCCTCTCCTTTTTTTCTCCCCACCGCATGCTGTCACTCCACGCTCCCTTGCGGGGTCTACGCAGAGATCTGTCTAGAATTTAACAGCCTCTACCAACACCTCTCTCCCTCCCCCTATATGCACAGCATCACTTCCTCTCAGAAGATTAATGCCAGATTCTTATTTTTTTTTGCACTTAATGCAGTGCAGAGTTGTCTCTCGGTGGAGATTTATACTTTAGCAATTCATGAATTTTAGTATGATTGTTAGCCGAACTGGAAAATATGTGTTTGGTTAATTGTTTAAATGGCTGTTCATATTTCAATTTAAACCAATTTAGAATTTGATGAGGTTTTAAATTAATTTGTTGTAGTAGTCTTGTGTGAAAAGATATCAGGTCACACACGGGACACGCTCCGTTGAATTGTTTTGAAGCCACTTGATGATGAAGATGCTGAAAACTGGTTTTCCCAAAATGGTTGACCTTGAAACGGAAAAACACCTGTGTTTGCACCTGGCTGCTGAACCTTCAAGCATTTGATAAAATATCTATTCCACAAGGAAGTGTGATATTTCAGGCACTCTATTTGTTGTTCACTCCCAAGACCTGATTCTGCATTTTGAAATTTAGGTTTCTTCCTTCATTTTTTTCTTTCCTCTGTTTTTTTCCTTCTTCTGTATTTCTCCTTTCTTTCTTTCATTTTTTAGTTTTCTTTCTTTCTCTCTTTCTTTTCTGTAACCCTCCCTTTTTGTGCCTGTTGTATTGTGCTGCACACTATAAACTGCATCCTTTACACACACACTGCTCCTGACTTCAGTTCCTGTATTTCAGCTTTCAAAAGCAGCTATTTAATTTATCTGCGCAATAGGAAACACATCTAATTTTGAGGTCTCATAATTTATTTTTTCTTCTAAAAAAAAAACATAAATCTCACCAGACATTGTTTTTTCCCGTCTCTCTTGTCATTCCAGACTTAAATCAAATTGTAAATTATTTTTGTCTTCCTTTTTTGTCCTTTTTAAAATTCATTCCTCTGCTCCATGCTCTGAGCGAACTATTTATACTACTCTTTTTTTTATGTTTTTATTTTTTATATGTTTGCATATCTAATTACTTTTGTGGAATCCAAACAACATTGTGGGCTAATCGAGATGTTATGGCTGAACTTCATCTTGGCAGTGGCCCATTCATCACTGCTCCTAACAAGCCAACGTGCGCTGACGTCTCAGTCAGGGCGACCATACAACACTGTCACCTTCCCTCTGCATGCAGTGTTAACTGAGCTGAGATCATAGCTGCATGGAGAGATCGTGCAGAGGCTTGCAGTGTGTGTGTGTGTGTGTGTGTGTGTGTGTGTGTGCGTGAGTCCATTTGAGGAAGTGAGTTTATTTATTTGCTTGTTTGTGTAATATCATAGGTTGGCTTGTTGTGAATCAACGTGTGATATTATAAGTGAGAGATGTTGAAAATGGTTGAAAAATCAGTTTGAAAGCCACATTTTAGGTCTATCTATTCTTCAGCCTAAAGATGTGCCCTTCATCAAAATTTGTTAATGTCATAATATGACCTGTAGATATTTCTAGTGTATTTATTGTTTTATTTTTGGTGTTTGTTTAAAAGCAAATTACCTTTAGATTGAATGATTTTTCTTTATAGTATTTTGGGATATATCTGATATCAAAGGGACAGCACATACACCGGACAGTCCAAAATGCATTAAACCTGAAGAGTTTATGGAGAATATAGGCTGACATTAACTGAAATACAAGTTAACCTATAAGTGGACTCAAAATAGTACAATTTTGTCACAAAATCATTGTCTAAGTATGCTGTGAATGCTTCAAGGTGGATGATTCCAATAATACCTGGCCAGACTTAGAAAGAGTAGCCTGGAATACAGGACATTATCTTAAAAACACCAAAACAACAGAGTCAGGTCACAGACATAATCAAGTGATGGAGTGTAAGTGCTCCCTCTCTGTCCTTCTCTCTTCTCTCTCGTTCTCTGTGTCCCCCCTTCACCTCTGTGCAGTAGTCTTCGTTATTTTACACGCTGTCCTGGCCCTGTAATGATCGGGCCCTGAAACCCACGGGGCTTTTGAGTAAGTAATCCTCTCCATGCTGTAATTATGGATTATCCCCTCTCTTAGGACACTGGTAGCCAGGGTGGGCTCCTGCTCTCTCTCTACCCTCTGCACTGGAGGAGCTGGAGCAAGCGAAGGAGGGATGGAGGGAGGGAGGGATGGAGCGCTGTGTGTGGAGGGTACGGGAGATTGAGGGAAGCCGTGGATTTGCCCAGCTGTCAGATTGATCTACGGTTTCAGAAGTGGGTTGCCCGGCACTGTGGGACCGATTTCATGCTCAGGACCGGTGTCTCGCTTCGGATGAGGCAGATTTTGGACCGGGTTCGAACTCCCGGGTTGCCAGAGAGGGTTGTTTCTGTCGGTGAGGCGTTGCTGGTGACATGGGGAATGCCGCTGACATGTTTGAGTGATTAATAAAAGTAGTGCAGATCCCCTTGTGACAGAGAAAGACCCTGGCCAGGTCTCTCTACCATGACATGGCATGTCAGATAGCTGCAAATGCCATAGTTGCACTGATGTTTTCTGTGAACAGGGCCAAATAAATCCTCTGAGGATGACACTGGCAAACTAGTTTTTATCTCATCATTTAGATTTCCCATCCCAACTCATCTCTCATCCACTCCCTTCCTGTCACGCTTCACTGTCTTGTGTGAATAAAGGCACAAAGCCCCAAAAATACACTTTATAAATAATAATAATAATAATAACAATAATATGTTGCATTTAATTCAAGCTAGTGTTAAATGTGGTGTGTAAATCTACTTTTTTCCGGATTTGAGCATCAGATCAAAGTTGAGTGAGATGTTGAGATCAAACCGACACACCCTTTCTGCACCTAGGACTTCCCAGCCTCGCCCGACCTAGTGCAGCTGGGTCGCTTCTTCTTTCCATTACTGACAAAATGTCCGTTCCCCATGATTTACAGAGTCTGTTATTATGTCTGGAGACTTGGCTGTGTTTATTTGTTTTGCCATATGAAGCCTGCTAATGTGTTCGTTTTATGGTAGATTGGTTGTGTTGTTAGAAATATTCTGAGTATTTAGTTTAAAAAATGTTGTTCTGGGGTTCCAGCTAGCAGCACTGATGAAAGATGGACACCCCTGTGCCAAAGTACAGTAACATATCCAGTACAATCAATCGGTCACATAACAAAATTGTATTTGAGTGCCAAACCTTGTATCCATATTTCAACAATGTAAATTACATGTCTTGAAATTGACTGTTGACTTTATTTGGTGATTTGATTCAGTGTAAGACTGAAATCCATGATATTTTGTCAGGGTTAAGATCCAAGTTTTTTTATGCTGCTGATGGCAAAGCTGGATGAGACAATCAGAATGTTTCACTCTGTAAACAGCTTGCAGAGGTCAAAGAGGCAGCATTAAATCCTGCTTTAATTATGGCCATCTTAGTCACAGCACGTAACTGACAAAACCAAAATGGTACCTTTTCCAGTTCTGAGGGTTACATTGTAGCTATAATAGCAAACATTTACTATTTCTCAAAACATTACAGAATAATATTTTTTTTCGCCTTTTGGACTTGTATCAAGAGGTTGAACTCTCCAGAACTGTGACTGCAACTTTGTTCCTCAGAACAAAGAAAAAATATATAATTTTACATAAGTACCCCCTCAATGCATTCTGCCACATTTAGCGCTTGTCAGTTTGCAAGGTTGGGGGGGGGGGGGCAACTTTATGAGACCCATTTGAATTGGAGACAGGCTCAGTCGTGTTTTTCAGCATCAAAATAGCAGCCATCAGGGCATAATGGGGGAGTCAGCGCTGCTGTGACGTCCGTTGGTGAGAGCGGCGGGGGTCGCCTTTACCCTGCCACTAATGGAAGAGGGGGGAGAAAATGGCCGTGTCACTTCTGTCAGCGTCTCACGTCTTCAGCCCCAGACAGTCGGTGCTTTTTTTTTTCCGTGCCCGGGGGCCGTAATTCGGTGCCATTAAAAGTGCCGGAGGAGGTGGGCCCCCAACCAAAACGGAGGGCTTTGCGCGGGCATCATCAAGACGCTCTCGTCTGCCACCTCAGCCCCTTACCCCACCCCCACTTCGTCTAATTCCCCATCGCCTTTCTCACAGGAAACTTTTGGCATGGCTTGAAAGCGTAACGACCGGTTGCGCCACTAAAACGATCATAAAGTCAATCATGTGGCTAGAATTACCGAGCAAGCTCAGTCAGCCGCTCTGCGTTCCACTGCCGTGCCAGAGGCGCCCCCCCACTCCGGGCTGTGTGAGTGTGCGCTTCAGAGATGGACAGCCCGGATCGCTGCTGGACACCAGAACATTTGTATTCTTAGTCTGAGGTCCGGGTCAAAGGGCCATCAAGTGAACCAGGGATACAGGGATGAAGAGAAGATCGGTTCTCAACGTTAGACAAATACACTATACACACTGAGTGTTAATAAAATTAGCAAAACCATAACCGCAAAAACATGGCTTCTTACAAAGGCACACATGCATGACGTTTATTTCTCATTTACCACAAGTTCTATGAAATGATTTGCCCTACATATTTAAACAGTTAAATAGATTTAGACTTTTGTATCAAACTGAATAGAGAGCTGCATAAAATGTAAATATTGCACTACCCTGTGTTTTGACAAAATAAAGAATTTGGATAATGATAAAAAGCTCATTTGAAATATGCCTGTTGCCGAGATACCATCACATAACCACACTTTTGTTATTTCTTATTAGGAGGTACGGGAGTTTCCCCAAAGAAAGAGGTAAAGAAAAAAGTGAACAATGAATAATTTCTGACCAAAAAAATCTAATACTTCTTGAATACAGCAATAAATACACTGTGATTCTGACCCATGGTCAGAAGCTTCCAGAAGTCTCACACTTAGTACCACACACTAGTAGAAAGTCTGCCTTCCTCTGATGAACCTGAGGTGCTGATAAGGAACCCTAGCATGAACTTTACATCACTAGAGCACTGTATACATAGATACCCATCCCTCCAATATTTTCATTATTCGTCAGAGGGCCTCAAGAGTCCACCTCTCAGTCTCTCTCTCTCTCTCTTGCCCTCTCTCTCTCGCCCTCTCTCTCTCAGTGTCTGATGTTAAAACCATGTGCTGTCCCTAGTGGCTATGTGCGTAGATGCTGGAGCAAGGCAGCTTTCTGCATACAGTTAAACACAGCTTCACAGGGCCTGCTGTCAGAAGATTCTGCTGGGCGCCCTGCTGGCTCCTCACACTAAAAAAACAACGCCGCTCTTTGGTGAATGAGACTTCTGTGAGATGAAAATAGGCCAGAGCTGAGTGGCAAAGCAAGGTGTGGCCTGGCACGGCGTGTGGCGCAACATGGCGCGTGGTGTAACATGGCGTGGTCCTGTAAGCATTCTCATCGGGGGCTGTCACTGCCCGCCCAGAAGTGTGAAGAGGAGAGCAGAGTGAAGTATTTGCTCTCAGCTCTGTCTCATCTGTGACAGTTCTCAGGGCATTGAGTTTGTTAGCAATATTCACAAAATGAGTTTCATCAGGGAGGCACGAGTCAGAGAACGTCACCGTGGGATACCAGTGCTTCCCTCATGAGTTTTTCTATTAAGTTCTCTTATCCAACCTCACCATCGGAGCGAATAACAGTCAAGGCTATGACGGGACTCTAATAGAACACAGTCTATATCTACATGTCCATCAGCAGGTGGGGAATAAAAACAACATCCAGATTGCTAAGATTATTGAAACAGCATTTTTCTGCATATGATAGCAATATCAATATTTTAGGCAATTGCAGAAAGTCAAGGAAATGTCCTGGCCTGCAGCGTATGTGTACTCTAGGATGTTGGAGTGAGAGACTTGTGTGGCTTGATGATGTTTTGATTAAAAACATTCATAGTCTGCAGGCCCCCCCAGCTTCAAAGTGCTTAGTGTCTTTTGATATGGGAAAAAAGAAGCTTTCTTTTTCTATTCCTCTGTTAGCTTTCAGTGGTGATCTTCAGGCCTTTCCAGAAGGTTGGAGAATAACTTCATAATCTGGGCTGCGTGTCACTATGTTGTCCTGGTCTTGTGCAGGCACCACACCAGAAGCCGGACACAATTTGTGCGTTATATCAATACATCCCGGGCACTTTGAGGGTACACATACTGTGTGATGTCATGTATAATCACGTATCGCGAAATGACTCGTGTCTACCATTGTTGAATGAAAGACACCAGCTTTACATAATAGCAAAGGTGTTTGACGACAATTTCTTTCCCGAGAGCTTCCTAAATCAAGGTGTTTGACAGCAAGCAGCCGAAGTGTTCCTTGCATCAACGGTGAAATTGGTTTTACACAGTTCACTAACTTGAAAATTGTCTTCTCTTCTGCTCAGGCACAATTCATTTACAACTCGTCTTTGTTTTTATGGCATGCCTCACGATTTCATGTCTCTATATAGACCTGCGTTAACACATTCAATTCCGAGGTGTGGACCATCAATTAGCATGAAGTTTGTACTCTTTAAAGCTCACCAGCTTTATTAGCATGAGAATCACATATCATTTTGATTCAAAATATTTATGTTTTTATAAATAGCTTGTCTCAGTGGCAAATTTTGCACATAATGTACAAAAAGGTAGATGTTATACACACTTCAAAGGAGTAGCTGAATCAAATAAAATCTTACTAAGTTAACCACATTATTTTTCAATATGTCAGTGTCTCAAAAATACATTTGTTGGTGATTTGAATCTTTTCAAACTGTGCATTAGAAGTCTTGCTCAGTGGTCAAAGTTCAATATAAGTAGCACCTTGAGCACTGTCAGGGGAACTATCCCTTCACAGAGCATTAAAGGAGCTCTTTGGCTATCACTCTTTTTGCCACCATGATGTGGCATCAGCATAGTGGCTAATGCATATCTGAGGTGCACTCATGTTATGGGTGTGTTTCCAGTGCTGGGGCCCATCTGTTTGAGGCCCCACTCTCAATCTTGTTTCTGTGGATCCTGTCAGTGTTGAGATCTCAAAGCCTCCTCTGCTCCTCCCCTCCTTTGACACAAACGTAATTTGAAAATCATTCCGAATCAGACGTTTGCAAGGATCGCACCAAACTTTTCTGACAGAGTAATAACTGTCCATTTCTTTCCCAGCCTGTTTTTAAACCCAATACTGAAGCCCCCCCACGTGTTCCTGTCCCCCCATTTCGCCCCTCGCTGTCTCTCCCTTTCTGCAGCAAAATTAATTACTGTGTGTTTTATTTTATGAACGTGTCAAGAAGAAATGATGAATGGCTAGTAATATCAAGATATTATAGACATAGTCCAAGACAGTGGATTACATTGTGAAACCCCCACCCCCTTACACACACGCACAGCCATTCTTTGTCACACACACAGTCACACACACACACACAGTCACACACCAAACACATACGCATGTACAGCATCACATATGCGAACCAGCCACAAGAGACATTAATCTATGGCTTCATATTTTGTTATTAACTTACTGAAGGACCAGTCCAATCCGCAATGTCACTGGCAGTGCTACAGAGGCGTAATGGAAGTGATCTTTAAACTGGGCTTCATAATGGCCATCTGAGGCTCCTTGATACAATTGCGGTATTGGTTTGTACGGCGAAGCCCTCATTACAGTTCAAAATGAGAACAGAGCATATCAGCTTTCAGTAATGAGCGACGGCAGTGTGAAGGTCATCTTAATGGGATTTAACAGGTTGGAGAGACCAAAAGGTAACATCATTAATGAGGACACCAGACCATCCTCCCAACTCGGAGGTTATTAATTGCATCCGCCATGTCCCCTCCTGTGATATTTTTTTCTCTTTAATGCACTCGACCACTGTCTTAGATTCCTTAAAGCGGAAACGAAGGAAACAAGGGCACAAGGCAGAGACAGAGAGAAAGAGAGAGAGAGAGAAAAAGAAAAGTGTTGAGCCGGGTTCTCGTTGTGCCGACGCTCTTGAAGATGTTTCTTTGGTGTTTCATTCTTCCTGCCTCTGTGGCCTCAGACTAATTTGAGATGCATGCATGACCAAACACACACACACACACACACACACACACACACACACACACACACACACACACACAGATGCACACATGGTTACACTCATGCAAACATACACACACACACACACACACACGCACACATACACATATACATACATACAGAGAGAGAGAGGTTTGGAGATGCATGTCATTACCATAATTCTGCCTCACTTCCTCTGCTGGGAAGCATTTATTGGAGGCTACAGTTTTATTCATTGCTCACTTATGGGTGGGGGGACATCAGAACCAGCTAGCAAAAACAATGAACGTTAGGCATCCCAGGCATTAGAGCAGCAGTCAGGCACATCTAGCCTCTGTGTGTCCTGGAGGTTTACATGCATGAGATATTCAAGAAAGGAAAATAGCCTTTCAGTCGCCTGCATTTGACTAGATGGTGCCGTGACTGAATCTGCCTTTATTGAAACTGTGATTACGGTGACAGTGTTCTCTTCCCATACAGAGAAGTCATGACAAGCTGAGGGAATTGAGTAGGTCATTTTATGTGTTTGCTGTTGTGGTAATACTTTCCTTTTCATGACCTTAGAATACCCTTGCCAAATACTTGGTATGCCTGGTGTGTGTGTGTGTGTGTGTGTGTGTGTGTGTGTGTGTGTGTGTGTGTGTGTGTGTGTGTGTGTGGGCATAACTAAGCAGTGCACGTGGCAGCCACCTGTGTAGCCAAGGAAGGCTTCACCTACAACAACAATTACATTAACCTCAACATTGATCGGAAACACAGGCAAATCATAGCCAGAGGTTTAGACATGCAAATATAGAAACAAGTCCACATTGCTTCCTGAATTGGGATAATTGCACTTGGGCTTCTGTAACATTTATTCCGGTCATTGGTTGGTTGGTTTTGTAATTAATGGTGGTGATGTGAACACTGATACAAACCTGCCTGATTGTGTTGTTGACATTAGAAAATGTCAAAAATGTGTTTCTCATATTCTCAGCGGTAGCAGGCATATTTTCTCAGATATTTCAACAAATGTTACAGTAGTTGAGGTTAGAGCATAAATTGCTCTCTTTCGTCTGTGACATTTCTACTCTCGCACCCTCATCTCTTCTTCTTCTTCTTCTTCTTCTTCTTCTTCTTCTTCGTCCTCTTCTACTTCTAGTGCTATAGCTACTATTTCTTTTATACTGCTAATATTATAAACTTTTTCCACCACTCTTCCCTTTAATTCTGCCGGGTGCTTTATTCATGTTTTGCAGCAGTTTCCCTGTTTTGTCTATGGAGGTTGAAGTCTTCACAGGATCTTGGTTGAGAATATTTTCCCTGTGACTATCTGCCACGTGGGACATGCACTGCAGGGCATGGGTTCACAGGTGAAGGCTCCATTTTGAGTCTATGATCCATCATCCTCCACACATACAACCCCCCAAGCCATTGACATGAAGTGGTCAAAGACGAAGATGAATAGCTTAGAGTTGGAAAAAGGAAATTTGGGTAAGGTAGGAGGGTAAGGAAATTTGGGTAAGGTAGGAAGGGTTCGACTGGTGGAGGCATATTTCTCAAAAAGTAAAACATCTATAAAGAAGAAAATGTTAAAGAAATGCAAAACTTTCTTAAAAAAATATGTGGGGCATAATTTTTTAGACTAAGGAGGGGGTGGGGGTGAAACACTGTCATGCCAACTGCTCTGACTGAGTGGAAACGGCAGCAGACGAGGAAAAGGGAAAAGCGAGAGGTGTTCCGCCTCGGCTCGGTGTAATTCACTGCACTGCATTAAAGCGCGAGGGGGTTTTAGAGGTGATAAAAAGGCACGGCAAAAGAATATCGCTCCGTAGATAAGCCAGTCACCCTCCTTCCACAGGCTACATCCTTTTTATTGCATCTGGCAGCAAATTAAGGCAGAGAAAAGAGAGAGGGAAGAGAGGAAAAAAATAAACCCGAGGCTAAGCCTGAGTCTGGTGCCTGCCTCACTGCGCTGGCTTGCCCTGCGCAGATATTATTCTTTGATTTTTAGATGAGATCCTTCTGATGATGATTATGAACCATAAAAAAGATATAGTCCAATAAAAGGACCAAAAAAAGGCGGGAGTTCACGGTGCGGACCTGGGGGCCGTGTTAAGTTCGCTCCGAGCCTCCGATGTTTTCTCCTTCATTGATTTTCAGAGATGATTACCTTTCTTATTTATGGTGGGAAACAGGCTGATTTGGGGCTGTAATCTACCACAGAGGCCCCCAGAGGCGAGGTCTAACGTCTCGCCCTGTCAGGTCCTCTCAGGGCGGGACAGCGGGGGCCTGGCGGTGACGACCATGTCCGGCGAAAGCCAGATATTACAGAATGTCTCCTCTTGTGCGGAGGAAGCGAAGTACAACTCAGCAGAGCCCTAATGTCTGTGTGACAGCAAACCCACTACAAAGGCCCAGATGAAAATCCGGAACAGATGACACTGGCCATGTTGATATCTATAATAAGCTTTCTCTTTTGTTTCCTTTGTTTGTCCCCTTTTCAAAAACATCTTAGTACTGGGGTGGAAATGTGTCTGTCGCATGGTTTTTGTCCTGCATTGTGGCTGGCCTACCTCGAGGGTCCACCCTGAGGGCTCATGCATAAGCTGCTCTCCCGTGGCCGGTGTTTTCTGCTTGCATTTGCACTTGCTTTAGCTCTTTGTCCACACAGAGACCTCTCCGGGCCCTTCAGATCATCAGTTGCTGAATAAGAGTTTTTTGGTGTAAAGTAGCGCGAGCGTGACCCTACGGGCCGGTTGTTGGAAGAGGAGAGAGAGGCCAGCCGAGGGGAGAGATAGATAGAAAGAAAGAAAAACAGACAGACAGAGGAAGAGAGGGAGAGAGAGAGAGGGGGAGAGAGAGAAAGAGAGTGGAAGGCCCTGTGGCCAGGCGGCCAACGCTCTCCTCTCCTCCCATCTCTCCTCTCCAGCACTCTGTCAGACAGACAGCAGGCTCCAGCGCAGCCCATTCAATGGCACTGTAGGCAGCCTCTCTGATGTGACACACGCTGTGTGATCTCCAGATGAGACGAGCCAGGGAATAAAAAGACCAACAGCCACGAGAAGAAGAAAAAACTCCTGATGCACACAGGAAATAATCAGGGCAACGCAGGCAGTGTTCAGAGGAATGCAAATATTTTCCAAGCTGTGGAGAAAAACAACACATGCATCACACAAACACACACACTCATACAAACAGAGTGCATACTAGACAACATCCATGCACACTAGCCCCAGTGCATTTGCATAAAACATTAAGCCGAACAAAATGATTACACCTGACAAGTTGAGTTGGAGGGAGAACATCGCTGGTGGCAGGCGGTTAGTTGCAGATCGCACAATCATTTCCTCGTCAAGCGACTGTTCCACGAGCCGATTACTATGTGCCGTCACAGCGGCTCGGCGTGATTAATCTCCACCCTTTTGTTTTGCGTCTCCACACCACCCTTTTCTCCATCACCTCCCACGAATCCGATAACTTCGCCTTAAACCAAGTTGCCTCTGCACCTTGCAGATAGGGCATTGTGATGGATATGCCGACAGTGATGTGCGGCGCTGGCTTTTTGTTTCCGAGCCGCTGTAAAAAATCGCGCCTGTGCAGCTTTGTATTGTGTCGTCCCGTGTTTGTCTTGTAATGCAATTAAAGCGCGTGTGTTGATCCACCCCCACGTTCGAGTGCAATTGTTTCGAACACACTGGCAACTCTCTTCCATTCTTTTGTGACATTCCCGTTTAACCCGAGATGAAAAAAAAAGTGGGGGATCGTTTTGAGAAATATTAAAGTGCGGCTTGTCGGCGAGTGTGTGCACTGCTGGTTTATATTTCGAGAGATGAGCATCAAACAGCAATATCCTTCTTTTTCATTTGAGTGACTGATGAAAAATCTGAATGCTGTGCTCTTGGCTGAAGGATAGCTCCTAGATACAGAAGAAAGGAGGGAGGGAGGGAGGGAGGAGGTGGGAGATTATTACACACTTTCATGCTTCTCACCAGACAACCCTTCGGTATGTTAATATTTTTCCTGAATATTTTTTCATGCGCAAAAACTTAAGAAATGAGTGCTGATAAGGGGTGACAGCAGCGGAGGCAGGCGTGATCTTCAGTGTGACAGACAGTGTCAAAAAGCCGGGTGATGCTGTCACACTGACAAACTTTTCAAACGGAAAAAAAGAAAAGGGGAAAAAATGTATTGACGTGGAGCTGTGAGCTTCCTTCTCTTCAGCATTGGCCCTGCAGATTAGAAATGGTAACAGTGCTTAATTATGCATTCGCCCTGTTCTCTTCCTACATATGCCAACAAACTTTAAACATGTGTCAATATATGGCACGGTATATCTGGCAAATGCCTCAAAAAAGAAATGTTATGTAAAAAAAAGACAAAGAAGACTAGGCTGTGAAGTTGTGCCTCTGCTTTGAATAGCAACATGGTAGGTTGTCGATTTCAGAATCAGCTTTGATATGTTAATGCTGATGAAAATGGATTTCATTCATGTGCTGCTGTGTCTATTCTAAGCTATGGAAGAGAATGGTTTCAAATGGGGATGAGACAAATCTGAAGCTTAGCGTTGGCTAATTAGAATAATTTCTGTTGCCGAGCCCCCCACTGGGAAAATGCTCCTCATTTAGAGGAATTCATGCATTATCACATTTTAACAAATCGGAGGACGAGCTCTCACAATTACTTAACCATGTTGTCATTTACAAATGCAGATACCTCCCTGAACAATTCTCTTCTCTTGAGAGTTAGTTTCTTCAAGAGATGAACTAAGTTCATTTCTGTGACGCTTCATGGAAAATAGATTTCTAGAGATTTGCTGGAACATGTAGCATCTGACATGGAGAATACCGCTGACTTCAAGCAGCGGGGGTCAGCATTCGAGACTTCTGGCGTGGGCTATTCTTTGCAAAAGCAGGTGTTGCCTTGACATCTGCGTCTATTATTGAATTTTTCTTTTCTCTTTTAATCTTCCCTGTACTTTTATTAGAGCAGTAACTCTGCTGACCTCGTCAAGTCTGTTAGGATCAGAGGGCCATTACCCACAAGAAGAAACAGCTGGCCGCCCATTGTTTGGAACCTACCAGCTGTGTCTATTTTCATAACCCATTTTCCTTTTGTTCCAGTACACCTCTCTATACAAGTACCCAAGTTGTATTTCACCATTCGTGAACTCTTGATCCCCCACACTGGTCTGGTGATGGAGAGGGGTCAGGTGGGTGAGGGGGTGGGGGATGATGGTCACAGGGCTGGACTAGAGGGAGATGGGAGGTCGGATCTGTAATCACCTAATCCAAACATTCACTCAAGCAATCTCATTACTCCACTGCAACCGTTTCATTTTATCCTTATCTGGTTTCAATCAGTCCCTTTCTCATTATAGCTTGTCTCGGAAATGTGATTCCTTTTGTCTAGATATCTCCCTGAAAACCCCCTGCATATTCACACAGGCCAGCCAGCTATCAGTAGCTCACTGTTTGACCTGTCCATCAGATTCTCGAATAAGAAGCAGAAGAACGAGAAGAGCTTGAAAGTTGTTATGCGTCGGTCATCGGAGGCAAAAAATAAATAAATAAACAGCCAGGCATGGGAGACTCTGCTGCTGCTTCTCGTCACCGGACAGCCGACCAGCGCCGGGGCCTGTTTGGCACATCAGCCCGCGTCTGTAAAACGGATGGCTAGTAAAGGGGAACTCCCCCTATTCCCCTGTCTGCCCCAGCCGGCCCCCCCCACCCCCCGCCCTCATGTAAACGGACATTAAAACGAAACCTGACCCTGGCCCTGGAATCTGTAAGGTGCCGCTTTTTTTTTTTCGTGGAAGAGGACTGGGAGGAGGCAGGGAGAGGGGGGACATGTTGGGGGGAGAGAGGAGGCTGGTGGTGTTGGGGGGGGGGGGGGTGAGGGGTGGAGGTGGTCGGGTCAGGGAAAGGTGAGCGACTAACAGAGGCAGCACCCTGGGTGAACTGTCGGAGGAATCTGAGATTAAAAAACTCCAGAAGTTGAGTCAGAGATAATCACAGGATCTGGAATTCACAATAACAAACTGGCCATATATCTACCTGTCTCCGGCCTCCGAGAGAGCCACAAGGTCAGAAAAATGGCTGCGTTCCATCAACAGCTCTTTTCTCTCTCTCTCTCTCTCTCTCTTTCTCACTCTCTCACTCACTCTCTCATTCTCCTGTAGGGCCATGGATGCAATATTTTGAAATTTAAGAAGAAAAACTTGTGCTATTTTATGTTTACACATATCAGCTGACCAACACCAGACTGATTACAAAACTGGCCAGCACTTTTTATTTCTTTGCATTCACATCTGTGTTGATGTGGCCCCTCTATCAGTCAGCAGGGCTCTGTCTTATCTCCCTCCCTGTCCTCCATCTCTGGGGGGCAGAGATACCGTCCACCCTGCTGGGTTTCCTCGGAGCTGGGTACGAGGCCGGCGGTGGCCGGGGCAGGTAGCCGTGTGATTTACATAGTCCACTCCCCCCGGCAGCCTCATCACACTCATCCCCTGGGGAGCCCTGTTTGAAGAGGTGCAGCTTTGCGATAATTCTCTGATTTACGAGAGTTTCCTTCCCACCCACCCCCCACACCCACCAAACCTCACTCCCCCAACTCAACTCCTAACACGCACACACACACACACCAGCCAATACAACACCCCCCCAACCTCCACCCCTGCTCCTCTCCATCTATCTGAGATGTGACAGCTTCATTATTTTTTTTTGTTTGTTTAGGTTTATTCACTCGGGTTAGGGGACGGGAACGGTTAAGTCTCGTGCGAAACCCGCCCGCTAGCTGAAACGTGCCGGTTCACGGGCTCATCTCGGCTGAAGCCGAGCCGAGCTGCTTGTTTGGAAAATAATTTGTCCCTCCGCATCACTCTCGAATCGTAAAATTGACCGACACTGGGGCGCGAGCGTCCGTCTGAGATGTTTGTAAACAGCCTCAGGGCATGCTGGGAAAGAATGACTGCTGTGATCTCATTCACTGCCATCTTGAGGGACAAGAGGCTTCATGCTCCTAGTCGCTGAGTGACTTATCTGCACACTGTCTGTTGACAAGTTGATGACACAGTAATACACGTGTGATAATAATGGTAAATGATTCCTAAATATCTTGCTGTCCAGCAGGATGAGCTCTTGGCTTCAGAGCTCTGTGCTCCAGTGCAGAGAAGATCCAGTGCAGCCTACTGTACCCCAGCAACAGCACACAGACTCTCACTTACCTACCAAGCATATTTTAAGCAGTGAGGGAGAGGGAGACAGATAAAAGTAGATGAAAATAAAGAGAGAAATATAGGGAAAGAGAGAGTGAAAAAGGATAGATATGGAGGGAAATGGAAAGTGAGAAAGAGAGTGAGTGAGTGAATGAGTGAGTGAGTGAAAGAGAGTTTCTTCATACTCTGTAATCTTCCCTTCATGGCCGCATTCAAATCATTTGCTCCTTCAGTCGAAGATTGAATTGCGGTAAAAATTGACTTCCTGTTCTGAGGCACATATAAATTTCATTCATATTGACAGATGCCAAACAGAGAGGCTATTGCACGGCATTTAATTATTAAGAACATTGATCAATGGAGTGATTTATTTCTTGTATTTCTACAAAACAGTTTACTTCAGACAGTCTGCTGAATTCAGTCCATTTTCTGCTTCGTTAAAGGAAAGTTAATATGACCATCAAAACCAGCGGTACTTCTTTATCTCTCCTTCCCTCTCTCCTTTTGTTGTTGTTTTGTACTCTTTCAGGAGAATGAAACATGATCACATAAACACTCTCCCTTCAGCAGATGGACTGTCAGATTGCAGGACGCGTTTCACAGTATTTAAATGTTACGGTTGTTTGGGGCAGGATGCGGCTGCCGCTGCTATCTGTTAGCGCATCACAGGGTCTGCACAAGCAGGCCTGGCAGCAGCGCAGCCACAGCGCACTGAGCCCGATGATGAATGGCTCCTTTTGGCAGCGCGCGGCGCGCGCACACAGACACACAGACGCACACAGCCACTCACAGCTTCCTAGGGCATGGCGGAGTGGGTGGAAGCAGAGATGAAGACGTCAGAGGTGGACATTTACAGTCGCGGCCAGCGCTTTCGTGCCCCCAGCCCGCTCGTCTTGTCTCCTCTCTTCTCCTGCTTTTTTCGCTCTCTTCGTTCCTAACCCCCCCTCCCCCCCCAAAAAGCAGGGGGGGAAAAGAATCCGTACACAATCAACTATCCACAGAAAATCATTCGCATCTGTCCCACAGACAGAGGATGACGAAAGCTGGGTGAGGCAGAGGGCCGTTTTACGGTGGGGTGGGACTTTAAGGAGACATCACTCTCTGTCTTTTTTCTTCATTTCAATCCCCTCCAACACACACACACACACACACACACACACACACACACACACACGCACTTCCTCTCTCTTCAGTGGTTCAAAGTAATCTTGCTGTCAGTCACACCCAGCAGCCCCTCCTACCCCATCCGCTTACACTCACACACATGTATACACAAATTCGCAATCTCTCTCTCTCCTTCTCTCACTCTCTCTCTCTGTCTGTCTCTCTGTCTCATTTTCTCACGCACAGCCTTTTCTTTCCTTTCTTCAGGCTCCAGCATGCACACACGAGATAATCCCATTCTGTATGTCCAAAACACAGACTGGCCTCTCGCAGCCAGTTGGCTCTGCACAAGGCACAGTCTGAGGCTCCTTTCTGGGGGCGCATGACGCATGATACCTCAGGCATCAGATTCATCAGTAGTGCTGGAGACCAGGCAGCGGTGGAGGAGTCTGGGACTGGCCCGGTAACCTTGCACGAGATTCAGCGAGCTGCACTCCCAGGGCGAGTATGCAGTTGGAGCCTGAGAGGGAGTTCTCCGCCGCGCTTGCAGGGGTTTGGTCAGCGGGTTCTCGGCCAGCGCCGGGTGTTGGGTTGCACGTGACGCAACGGGGCTCCGTCTCAGGTCTGCATAGCGCCAGAAACACAGTGGGACGTGGAGGAGAGAAAGAAAGACCCCCCCCCCATCTCCCTTAACCTCCATCTTAGATTCAGCCCACCTTCAGAAGCGTATGGAAAAGGACAAGTTTGGGTTGGCCGAGCACCCCCTCCAGCTTCATGTGTTGGGGGCGGAGGTGGGGGGAGTGGGGTGGTGGAGGAGGAGGAGGGGGGGGGGGTGGTGGTGGTTAGGCGGGAATCTTTTCCTCTGTTCTGCACAGGGATCTGATGATCTCACTCGGTCGGGGATGGGAAAGAGGGGGATTACTGGCGTTCCGAGCGGAAGGCTGTGGCTCCGGGTTAGCGTCCCAGGCACAGTTTGAGACAGACACCAGGAATGGAAGAAATTAGCCAGCGAAGGGGAGTGGGAACACGGGCAGCTCGGCCGTGCCAGAAAAACCGTGGATTCGGGACTCGACGGGGGAAAAATAGCACAGGGCAAGAGGAGAGGGAGTCGGGGGGGAACAGAGCTTCATTCCTGGGCAGACGCAACTGGTGGAAGGGAATCAGGAGTGGTATAAAACACTGCTTCTGACTAGACTTTGTTGAGTGAGTGCATGTGTGCACACAAGCATACTGGTGACAGTGTCTTCAAAAGCTAACTCCCCAGTCCTACTATTGAGCCACATGTCTCACCACAAATAGAGTGTGATAGAGAGTATCTGCATGAGGGATACCTTCACTACCAGCTGTTGCTGGGAAATTACGATATTGTAATAGACGATTAAAATGTGACCTGTATTAAGTAATACATTTTGAGTTTGAGATGGTTGATTGAGATTGTGTAGGAGGTTGAGCTACACAGTCTCTCCAAGGCCAATAAGCCAAGATTAATGGGAGACCCACCTCACCTGGTCAAGTCCCTGTTTTTGTGTGTTGATTAATTAGACATGCATCAGGAGAATGTGTCCAAGGAGCGCTGCAGAACAGCAGAGCTGTGGGTCAGTAGAACAGAACACATCCATCTGTACATTACAGCAGTCTTACCACATATCATGGCTGTTGGTACTCACACTGAACTGAAGCCGCACACACACACACACACACGCACACACACACACACACACACATACAACACTCACACACACTCACACACACGCAGATGGAGGGCTGTAAAGGGTGAGGCCTGGCAGTAACTCCAGCTGCAGGCCTGGATGAGTCCACTGGCTGTTTCTGCTGCTTTCTGCTCTCCTGGGTTTGATATGGGGATATCATGTTTAGCTGGCCCTGGAGCCATTCAGTTATTTAAGCAGTGCAAGGATTTGGCTTACCTCCAGCTTACCTGTGTGTGCGTGTGTGTGTGTGTGTGTGTGTGTGTGTGTGTGAATGTGTGTGTGTGTGTGTGTGTGTGTGTGTGTGTGTGTGTGTGTGTGTGTGCATGAATTGATGTGAAAGAGAGAATGCAAGCTCTTTTTATTACTGCAAAGCAACCATGTCATCTGCAAGTCACCAGGGGCAAAACTCCCATGTGCTGTCAATCATGACTCATTTAACCCCATTGGATGCGCCTTTTTGCTAACAGCGCGCCTGATCCAAATCACTGGCTCATTCAAAACACTCAAAGCCTCTCATCACATCATGGCTTATCTCACATCACTAATAGTCAACCACGCATACCTCCTCTGTGGGTAGACGTCATTGTGTAGGATACCACATAGCATTCCATGCCTTACCGACAGATGCGTCTCGCATCGCACACAATTTCACATTTCAGCTAGCGAATATAAAACCACTAATACAATTGTTCACTGTAACAAAATACGAGGGGCGCAGCTGCAGAGGAGACGAGACTAGCAGCCTCAGACGCGCGGAGGTTTTTTTTTTTTTTTTTTTTTTTTGTATTATTACATACTCTCCAGGCCGCTGGACTTAGTACAAACTGCATGTGGTGTTTACTCACACCGAGAGCGCTCAAGAGCTGTATATCTTTGGGAGTGAAGGTTGCTGGTGATGGGGCGTGTTTGGAAACAGTAGCCGCCGCGCTGCAGAGCAACAGACCGAGGCTGCAGACACAGGGCCTGGCTGTGATAATACTTTAGCAGAGAGAGAGAGAGAGAGAGAGAGAGAGAGAAGGAGAGAGAGAGAGAGGGGCCCTCCACCCCCCGGGTGTGCGGTAGTGCCGCAGTGCTCAGGCCCCCTGAACAGCGGCCCCATGCTGGGCCTGTCTGTGGACCAGAGTTTATGGAGACGGCGAAGATAGACTGGCGAGGCAGTTTTGAAGTCCGCTTTGGGGAATACGCTCGGTTTCCTACGGCATGCTGCCCTGGGACCTAAAGACCTTTCGAAAGGAAACACTCTGAAACAGAGAGGGAGGGAGAGAGAGAGATGCAGAGAGAGAGGGAGAGAGAGAGATGCAGAGAGAGAGGGAGAGAGGGAAAGAGTCCATTTGCTGTGTCTCAGACCCCTGTTTCTCTGTTCACTAAATATGGACGAGAGGGGAAAACCCGCCTTCCCGTGGGATTGTCCCCCCCCCCACACTCCTCCTCCTCCTCCTCCTCCTCCTCCTCCTCCTCCTCCTCCAAAAAGAGAGACAGAAAAGAAAAGAAAAAAAACACCAGGGATTTTTTTGTGGCGCGCGGAACTCAAACAATGACATCCAGAAAGGCCAGGGGCGATATTTTTAGTGTCGGGGCCACATCCAGGCCTAGGCCGTAACTCAGACTCACGCACATACACACACACACACACACACACACATACACACACACACACACACACACACACACACACACACACACACACACACAGAGTCACGCATGTACACATACACATGCAGGCCCCGGGTTTGCTTACAAGAGGTGGAGGGCAGCGAAAATAAGCATTGCGCCACTCGTCTTTTTCCAGCCTCACACCATTTCCTTTGCCCCCATGATCCGTCTCTCTCTGTTATCCCTCTCCTCCTCCTCCTGGTCTTCCTCCCCCTCTCTTTTTCCTCCCGAGCGTGGAGTGTTAATGATTCTTTCAGCTAAATGTTGATAGACGTGTATTTATTATCCGGGTAGATAAGCTAAGGGAGTGTTTCTTCACATAGTGTACCTAGACATATACATTAAACACCCAAAGTCCATTGGACCCATCAGAATGACAGGGGTAACCCCAGGCTGTAAAGTGTGTTAAAGTTCCAAATCACTCCCTACATACACACACACACACACACAAGCACAAACACACACACAGACACAGACAGACACGCACACACATACACCCACATGGGGCGCACACAGGCACATGGGCCTGGATTCAATCTGTTCGCCGTAGTTTGTCCACACCTCTAGCCTGGATTCAGTCCACCTCCTGGAAATGTGCGCCTTCGATTTTTGACTCGCATATTTACCCGAGTCTAGACCACCCCCCCCCACTTCTCATGACAAGTCACACATTCGGTGTTTGGAAAAACAAACAAAAGCGGGGCTCGGAGTCAGTCATTTTCAGAAATACAGCCGTCCGACCGAAACCAGACCAGTGACCCGAGTCTATCACTCACTCTCTCCGCTCCACTCATGGCACCGTGGAAAAAGAAATCATAATAATAAAGCAAAACGAGGGAGGAGAAAAAAAAACAAATGCAACAACGCAGTTTAAATGTTTCCAACTGTGAAGCGTCGGACTCAAGTGGCTGCCCAGCTGTTTGCTTCCCTTTCCAAATGAACTTCAAAGTGTGCACGTTGCCGTGCGCCAGCTCGCTACCATGGAGACGGGCAGGTCGCTGGAGAGGAACGGAGTGGAGAGGAGGGCAAGAGACTAAGTCTTGTGTTTTTTTTTTTGTGTTGGTGTTTTTTTTTTTAACAGGAGATAAATTCATCTCTCTGCGCATGAGGTCATCAATTCAACATTTCCTCCCCTTCTTTGATGAGTGGAGGCGGGCCTATCCAAACACACTCTCTCCCTGCATGGCTGGAGACTGAAACTACTCTCTCTCTCTCTTTTTCTCCCTCTTTCTCTCTCTCTCTCTCTCCTGTCTGACCATGCTTGGGCTTGTGCCATAGACTTCTGACACAGCCAGAGGAGCATATTGAAACCTGCAAGTGCAACAGAGGGCTTTTGTCCGTCACTGCACAGCAGGCTTGCTTTGCTTTTCCCGCTCTCACTTTCTCTCTTTCACCCTCCCTCTCTCTTTCTCTCTCAGTCCCACCCTCTCCTCTCCCCATTCTCTGTCTCTCCATCCATTCATTACCTTATCCTGACCCTCATGGTATGCGTGGCCAGGAGAATGTCTCCTCTTGGTTGAGTGCCAAACACTTAGTTTAAAGGAGAAATTAGATATGGTTATTATTATTCATGCATCATGGTCATGCTCCAACCATGACTTAGGAAGTGCACTCCTGTGACCAAGTCTGTCCTCCTGTCTGCCTGCCCTCTCTCTCTCTCCTCTCTCTCTCTCTCTCTCTCTCTCTCTCTCCCTCCTCTTTTCCTCCTGAGCCTATTTTATCCCTCTTTTACAGCAGCTGTACATCTCATTCAGTGGAATCAATAGTAGCATTATGCGGCGTGTTTTGATAAGTGCGCCTTTTTTTCTCCCTGTAGCGGCAGCACATGCTTGCGACAGGAATGGCTAACCTCAAATCACATTGTTTTTACGGTTCCTCAGCTACGCCCAAACACCTCTCGGATCAGGAATGCCTCACATTCTGCTGCCCGGCTGGAAAAACACCAGTGGCGTGTTGACATAAGATACATGGGATTGCCCCTGGAGGTGGTGGGGGGGGGGGGTGGTCTGGATGGTCTTTGGGGAGACATTTCCTGGGAGTCGCGGGGGGGATTTGTGCTGGAACATGCAGGACTAATCACAGCACCTGTGTTTCTTTCGACATAGCCACAGGCGTCACGTGACCTGGCGTAACGGCACAAACACACACACACACACACACACACACACACACACACACACACACACACACACACACACACACACACACACACACACACACACACACACACACACACACACACACACACACACACACACAGCAAGCGCTCACTCACAGCAGCTCGCTCACGGCAGCCCTCTCTATGAGCGTCCCTCTGGCCAATCAACACCTCCGACCGACCCCGCATTAACCCGCCGAACAGAGGATCCATCTTCTCCCTGATCTATTACTGACAGGGGATCATTACGGAAAAGGTCACACCACCGAAAAAAGTTAACAGAAGGTGCCCGCACTCCCAAAAGGTCCTTAATGATTATACACTGTCCAGAGAGATGGGCTGGGGTACAAAGAAAGAAAAACCTGGCAATGCACTCAGAGAGGACTGTGGCTGATGATATGGGACGAGCCGCTTTGCCACGGCCCAGAGTGATACCACATGGCCCCAGCCGGGGTCGCGTATCTGGTAAATATTATTCCGCGGCGAGGGCTCGCGTCCACCCCGCGAGCAGGGCCACGCAGCTCCTTGGAGGAGCCTAATGTGGAACAGAAGGGCCAGCGCTTCGCTCATTGTCCGGTGCATTAACCCCAATCAGCTTAGGAGTCGTCCTGACATCAGGGAGAAGGGGGGGAGAGAGGAGATAGAATGAGAGAGATGGATAGAGAGAGAGAAAGAGAAATTCTTCTCAACATGCCACAGATTCTTGTCACTCTCCAGTGATTTGCTTCTGATTGGCTGATCTCTTTAAGATGCTCTTCTCAGTTCTGGTATGCTGTGGGACAGAATTTGTTCAAATGTTCCACAGTCTCCTTCAACTTTTTGCCTCTCAAGGCCACTCACCCCAGTGTCCTGCACGACCCCCCCTTGTGATCGCCACATCTGGAACATTCCCTCAGCACCCCCTCCACCTTCTCCACTCTCTCTTCCTCTCTCCCCGAGAGGCTTCATCACAGTGGGCATTTTTTGGCAAAGCCAGGGTGCGTTAATGGACCACAGTCTTAATAACACATACATTTTGCATCAAGAGGAACATGTGGAGGAGAGGCCGCACAGCTTTGCCTTATTAGCCTATTTCTCCACTTTATGAATGGGCTTTTTTGGGGGGGGGAGGTGGGCGGGCCATTATTACAGGGGTCACTGCAACAAGACACATCAAACGAGGCAAATCTCCAGGTGCTCTGATCTTTCACAAGCTATTTTAAAATGCAACGATACTTTCCACCTTACGCAGGGCGAATAGCCTCACAACAAAAGAATTATACTCTTCTTCCATCTTTTATATGGAGAATAAATAAGACATAAACTTACCTTGCAGTTTTATTATGTTCATGAGGAACTTTTACAGTACATTTTTTGTAGTAGTATAGAAAAGTGTTGCCTGATCCCTCCCTCAGAAAAAAAAAAAAAAACCTGATGCCAAAGACAGTCTTCACATCCTGGCAGAGCGACTGTCACTAATCAGGCCCTGGAGGCCCATGTCTTCCCAAACGTGGCTCCCTCTCCATCACTGCAGGCCTGTTCCCGGCATGTCACGGCCCATGACAGGTAAGTGGCCCCAGAAAGTAAGACAGAGACAGAGAGCGAAAGGGAGAGAGAGGGAGTAGGCGCTGTCACACTCCTGATGAGAGATGCCCCATCCGCTTTTTAGCACCATGCATATTCATTGGGGCGCACAGCTCCAGGAGAAACACTGCTGTTTTTTTAAGGGCCCCTGTTGGCTGATTTTTATTCCTAATTATGCCCCGCATCCTGCAAAGACCGGAGCGCTGGGTGGCACAGACGAGGGGTTGAGGGGCCGTCAAAGCTGATGCCAGGCCTCGTCACTGTTGTCAGCCTGATGCCTCTAAGAGCTCAAAAACGGCCCCACTTGGTTGTGGCTCCCCAGGGCTTCGCTTGCCAAATGGGCCCTGTGACCAAAACAGTGGCCCCCTCCGTGTGACAGGAAGAGGAAGGGATGATGAGGAGCGTTCCGCACGCACCTGACTCCCTGATTTGCTGCTGCTGCAGTTATTGGCTGTTCTGAAAGTTTTTTGCACAGCTCAGTGGATTTGCCCTTGCACCTTGTTTAAGAGAAGTGCACCGCCATGACATTGGCCAGATAACTTTTGCTGCTCGTTTTTATTGGACTGAAGATATTGGACCAGAAGCCGGCCAAGTAAAACTGCTGCTGACTGACCAACTGTCAGAATCACATTATTTGCTGTCTGACCATGGGCTAGTCAAATAATTACTTTTTGACTAGCTTCGAGTGAAATAATTGCTTTCGTGTTAATGGAGGCCAAGGTCAAAATGAGATTATTTTATATTCATTTATACTCATTATTTTACAGTTTGTTAACAATATTACTTTTAGTAGTTGTGATTCCATAGCCTGAAGTTGAAGTCTAAGAGAGCCCATGATGTCCCATGATTAAAACATTACTTTCTGTTTCAGTGTCAGAAGCAAAGAATATGGATATTTGGAGTGGTGAACTTGACATACCGCAATTTTGCTGACAACTGTTTAGACCTTGTCTACTCAAAGGACAAAGTTAGTGACCACAGACAATGGAAGAGTCCTTCCCAAAACGACTTTATGCTGAATTGCTTTGAATCTGCTCTCGCAGTGAGGGCTGGTGTGTGGGAGGCCTCCTTGTCTGGCTTTTTGCTGACACACGCCAGAATGCGGGGGATATTCCCCCTGGTCCCTGGTGGGGTGTTGCGACCACTGCCCTTGCTCACCTCAGCTTCCACTGTCCCAGCAAGCACACTTCCTGTTTGTCGGACATCCACAGCTGGGAACGCCGGGAAGAACACGCTCCTCTCCTTCAGTGAGCGTGTGAATTGTCCCTTACAACCCATTTTTTTTTATCATTATGAATGTCACATTTAAGCATGTACTTGAGAAGGATGAGTTTGAGCATTTAATCACCACGTAAAGCCTTAAGATGCAAAAGTTATGTCTTAACCTTGCAATGGCATTCAGTACTTTGAGTTGTAGCCTCAGCACTTTAGACCACATAGAAAAAAAGCCATTGTGCTGGCACAGAGAATGGAGACACCTGATATTGAGGTTGCTTCTTTTTCTGCTTGTGTAATCTATCCATCGCTCCACTTATCTGTTCGAGACTGACCACATTGCTGTACCAAGGTATCATCTGACATAAGATTTAATGCCACACTGTGTCACCACAACTCTCTCTGTTGGTGTCTTTCTTTCTATCTGTCCGTCTGTCTCCCTCTCCATCCCCCTCTCCCAGTTACAACTCTCTCTCCCCTCTCTCTTTCCCTTCTCTCTCTCTCCCTCTGCTGCCAAAACATGAACGACACGGGAGAATGATTAAAGTTTTACGAAAGGCAGTGCACCCTGACCCACGCCCTTCCTTAGTGCTCGTACCCTACCTTGAACGTTTTGTGAAATTTGAACGACCCCGACTCAGAGGTTAACTAATAACGGAGACATTTGTGAAAGATGCTTCCCGAAATATAATGTATTGAAAAATCTGTTTCCTGGCTTCGCTGTGGTTCACATAACCTCTCGGCTGACTTGTTAATGACACTCTGTGAAAGAAGAAAAAAAACAAACACGCGCACACACACGCGCACATACACGTGTGTGTGTTTGTGTGTGTGTGTGTGTGTATGGGGGGGTTACGGGGACTTTTTTGTCTGTGTCGGAGGCATGACAGAGGCCCCAGAAGAGATTGAGGATCCACCTGTGCTGATTTTAATGAAGAGAAAGTACAAACAGAGCATCCCGTGCTGTGCCGAGGCAGGCATGCACATCCGATTCAGCTGGACATGGCTGTTAAGCATGACTCCCTCTCAAGGACTCTTTTGGAGGAATATCCCTTTACACAGAGAGCAAGAGGCAGGAAACACTGAAATGTCTGTCTACCCTCCCAGCGCTCCAGCCCAGATTTATGCCCCTGCCCCACACTCACAACCTATGGGGGAATTGAGAGGGGTAGTGCTGATGGCAGGGGAGGGGGTGCTCAAGGAGTTTGCAGCAATTTTTGCTCGTCAGTGAGAAACTAATTTACAGCCCACGCTCGCTCTGTAGCATGTTTATATCTTCTTTTTGGGTATAAATTACATTTTCGAAGGGTCTGTGAAAAGAGGAGGATGACCCCCTTTTCCTTTTTCAATCCCTCCGCTTTTTTCTGTTGTTTAATAGAACTGGAAAAGCAGGTTGCTTCCAGGATTAATTCTCTCTTGAGCTGCACCCCTGGTACATCAATAATTGTCTGTCAGAATCAGAGTGCTTTGACAGACAGCTCGTTTGGAATGTGGCGTGAAACTATTTCACAGTTCAGTGTCAAGGTTGCGGTGTATCATCCAAATCCTGGCTAATCGGAGAGTCAGTCAACCCCACCTGACAGACAGGGACTCTTTGGCGAATGAATTGTTGATGTGTTTTCAGAAACCCGTACGCCCATAGAGGTTTTATTTTGGTTGGAGCCCTTTCAGACGGATGCGGGGTGCTGAAAGGATTTTGATTGCCTGCGAAAGTATTTAATGCCCAGCAAATATTTGCGATACTGTCCATGGCGCGGAAACAATACATGCATTTGCAAGCATTCTCGGTTAATCAAGCATCGCAAAACAAACGAGTGGAAAGGCAAGGGAGCGGTGGAAAAAAAGTACCTTCAGGACCGGACTCGTGGAAAAGAAGGAGAGTTGTCCTGAATTTGCTCTCCTTGGAAGTCTTGAGACAACAGCCAGGTGTTTGTGATAAGTGAGCCAGGCGGTTTTCCCCTAACAGTTTTATCACCTGCATGCCTATTGTGTACATGGATGTTTATAAGGACAATTAGGTTCGGAAGACCAGGCTGAACTCAAAGCCTTTGTCCTGTGAAGACTCCAAGAGGTACACTGGAAAAATACAATATCTTCTATGTCAGCACTTAAGGTCTATATTATTCTGCCTCAGGATATCCCTTTCCTGAAAGGAAGCATTCTCTCTCTCTCTCTCTCTCTCTCTCTCTCTCTCTCACTCTCTGTCATTGCTCTCTCTCTCACTCTGTGTATGTGTGTCCTAATGGAGCTATTCAATTACAAAAATGTAAACCTGTATGAAGTGTTTAATACCTTGTCTGTCAGGCTATACACATTTAAAAATCGAACGTCTTGAAAAAAACTTAATAGCAGTATAATATTGTAACAGGTTGGAAAGACAATGCAACCTTCCCCTTCACTAAAGACCCATCACGCTGGTGTAATTGGCCTACACGACTCAGTGGTTTAAGGCAGAAGCAGTCCACTTTCCTCCTCGTATCAAGGGATTTCCTTTGGGTCAGAATGAATGAAACGCGAGTGATCCTCACATTTTAAGCACCGTGCCCTGAGGACTCTTCTGTATCATCTGACAACGGAGGCGAGTCCTGCGCTCTGTGTTCTGCCCCCACTCTCCTGCTTTGTGAAATGAGGGGGTCCACATGTTCCTCGCCTTTCTCTCCATCTGCCAAGCGCTCTGCTATGCAAAATCAATAGCGGGTCCATTTGGCGTATCATTGGCGCTTCCCCACCGAACCCGGATGGCGATGATGCTAAGATAACCCACGGGTGAGATGCGTAAGGGAGATTTTCAGGCTGATCAATAAAGCCAGGGTGCATTATGCATTTAATTCTGGCAGTATGCACTAAGCAGTCCCCAGTTCACTTGGCCCACTCTGTGCGATGGTGCATTCAAGAGAGGGCTTCTCTTTTTGTGAATCAGTCACGTCTCGACTTGAAATTGTAGGCTTAAGTTAACTTAAGTCATCCCAGATGCCCTGAACTGCACTGTTCGAATTCCACGGAACAGTCGAAGGGCCAAAAAAAAAAGTCTGAGAAAAAGAAAAAGTCAGAAAGAAACGAAAACAGCTCAATGCTGTCATGCGAGAGCGGCGTATGGTTTTGTCCTGCACGCTACTGACCACATAACATGCTCGCGTGTCCGTTTCGCATTTCTGGCTGCGTGCCTGCGTGTGCATTTGTGTGTGTATATGTTTTCACTGCTTGCTGTGTGCATGTGTGGATCGTTTGTGCGTCCCCATCGTTTTTTGGGGGGCTGGGGGAATGATTGGAGGCCTGTCCTTGGATGGCAGCAGACAGGAGTGATGTGAGCTTGTATGACATCACCCACTAATGGCTTCTCCCTAAATCATGGCCCTCACCTTGGGGAGGTTTTTAAGCGCGGGGTCCTCGGCGCTAGGAGCTGCTCTGACAAACACCACTTAAGCCTCAGCCTTGTGCTTCCTAAACAAGTATTTAATCCCCTCATTAAAGATATATGAAACTGGAAATCAATGAAGGCTATGGGTTAGACCCTGGTGCTCCACACGAAGGCTCTAATGGCTACATGCTGTTCGACATTACACAGTCTCCTCTTGCGTCTATATACATTACAGGATGGAGGAGAAACCCTGCCATTATCTCATTAGTGACCAGGCCCTTTGCATATTCACACTTTGGTCTCACTGTATGCTTCCACTCACAGCATCCATTTTTTCCTCATGCAGCTCCGTGGTTGCCCTTAGTAATTTCATGACTACCTGGCTCTCAGTAACCCTCTATTACAATTTGTGTGGTTAAAAAGGAGTTCTCAATGCCGTGTTGAAAAATTAATTGATATGAATTTCAGTGAATAGGCTTCATTCAGAACCGGGTTGGTGTGTAGGTGTTTGAGAATGAGGCTGTGGAAAATTAATCACCAGGCGCAGTGTGGCGAAATGTTGTTCAATCTGACGACCTGGTAACAAGGGTACCCCCAAGGTTATGAAGCCCCCACTCACTTCCAAGGCAGCAGACCCTTATTTCAATTGTCCACAACTGCAGGAGTAATAATAACAAAGGGTGTTGGTCAAACTTATTAGCTGACTTCAGCTAACACTGTGCCCAGGCGCGTTGGAACCCATTTCATATCGCGGGTAACTGTTAAACACTTTATTTTGTTATTAAATTGCTCCCTCAGAATTCCATTTTTATCTCCCAAGATATGGCCAGTGAATCACCATTAAAGAGCCCATCAAGCTGTCAGGGAATGTGGACTGCAGGTGCAGCGGCGCACGGGCTCACTGTAAACAAGCAACCGAGGCGCCCCTGCATAATGGAGGCTGGGTCTTTTTTATGTGCTTCAGGCTGACTTAAAGAGATCCATCCCCCGCTGCTTCGCACCAAATTTGATTCTTAACTCGGGCCCGGGGTTGCTGAGCGTTACAAACGCCCCCCGTCTGGTGGGAGGTGGGGGTCTCGTCTTTTGGATATGAGAGAGAGAGGGGTGGAGCATGGCGGAGGGTTTGGTGAGACTGGCGTTTGAAATGAAAATGGAAAGACCCCCCCCGACACACACACACACACACACACTCTCTCACACACACACACACACACACACACACACACACACACACTCACACACACACACACACACATCCCCGTTATTCCCCGACACGGGTCATTACATGGGGAGAGCAGGCAGGGATGCTCCTGTCTCATCTGCTGAAGCTGTTAGTGAAAAGCTCACCTGGTCAGCCTCGTAGAGCTCTCGTAAGGGATTGGACATAAAATAGGTTTTAATTGTAATGTGGTAGTATAGCTGTGGAGTGGCCTTACACGCTGCCGCAGGGATCATAGAGCAATAAAGAATGGCTGTAGTGCAGGGTCAATGTCAGGGGAAATGTGTCCACGTCTGAAAATACTACGCAATCTGAGGACACTGTGATAGACCCTCTAAATAAAGAACTTGTTCATTAGAACATCTAAAAAAGAATTTGTTCAAAGCACAGATGTTCTACTATCACCAGGGTGCATTGGCTGTCTCTATTGTATGTTTAAAGATTGTGGTATTAGTTACGTCTGAATTCTATTACTGAGCTGAGAGTTTAGAAAATACATGAACAAAATAGGTGGTATTGATTACATGACCTTTTCATTTCCTCTCTCCAAACTGTGATTTCTCATAACTGAAGCTTTCCTCCACTGGAAACTCTGAGCTAGTTCTACATTTACCCCACGTGTTGTGGGTAGCACCCTGGGCCTAATTTGGTCTATGTGTGTGTGTGTGTGTGTGTGTGTGTGTGTGTGTGTGTGTGTGTGTGGCGTATCTGTTAGTGATTTGGGCTGGACGGGGGGTAGCCCAGGAGCCAGGTGTGACTCTGCACACTCTCGGCCCCACTGACAGCTTGGCGAAACTGTAAAAGATGCTATCTGAGGGCAACGAAAACAGCACTCAGCGGGTCTGTCAGGGAAGATGGACAAGTTAAAACAGATGATGCAAGCCAGGGCGTCCCCCCGGCCCACAGCCCCCCCACCACCCCAAAAACCCCTTCCGAGCGAGGCCTTGCGTGCAGCGCTGGTGTTCCTGGGTCACCACATCTGGACGGCCTCACCTGGTGGCTGACAGCCAGGCGGGGGGAAGGGGCACTGAAGACAGTAGGAGACTTGTCACTCCAGTGCGCCACAGGATCCCTCTGCTTCAGATGGGATATACACATACCTCTGGTACTGGTGTGTAAATCCTTGGCAACGAGCTGCAAATGGGTTCCGAAACAAAGGCCTAAGCCTCGTAAACCCTTAAATCAAAGTTGTTCAACCTGTCAGCTTGACAGCCTTTTTTCCTAAAAAGAACACCCTGTGTTTTTAAGAAGTCCAAACTCAACCCTTTACCCCACTGTCACTGAATAGGAAAGTCAAACAGTAGAGATTTTAAACAAAGTTTTGTTTGGCTGCAGAGAAATTGGTTTATTCAATGTGGTGAAAGGTATCATGACAACATTGCAAATGAGGCCTAGAATCTGGCTGAGGCCTCCACCCTTATGCACGATGAGTTTGGAAGTACTGGATATTATACATATGAGAGGACAAGAGGGCCTGAGGTGTGTGTGTGTGTGTGTGAGGTGGGGGGTGTGTGTATGTGTGTGTGTGGAGGGGGGGGGGTCACATTGGTGCTCTTCCTGCTCTGCTGGGGCGGCGTGTGGTGCTCTGGAGGCCCGTGCTGATTACCACGTGGGGACCGGGCCACAGAGCGTTTTCATTAGGGAGAGGTCCAAGATCATACAGGAAGGTTCCGGACCATTAATACATTTGAAACGGCAAATGAAAGGAGGAGGGGGCTGCCGGGCTTGAAGGAAGAAGGGAAGAGGGGGTTCGGGTGGTGGGGAACTGGTTATTTTGAAAAGGGAGAACCCTGCGGAACAGGCATGAGAGCCTTAGTGAATAAATACTGGGATCATCTTAACCCAAAGTTTCCCCCCTTTCCCCCTTTTTCTTTGGCTCTAAGATCTGCAGCCAATTTTCCTGCAATTTACAATAAATTGTTTGTGAAATCCTCGTCGATCTCCCCCACTGGGAATCTATTCCCAAAAGCAGAAGCAGTGAGAAGCTGCCGCCGCTGCTGCAGGGAAACTGGAGAATTTGAAGTTTACTGTTTGTTTTTGTAATATCTGCAGTTGAGTCGTTCACACCAGTAGATAAATAACATGCTTTTCTGATTGACAAATCACAGCTGAACACCAGCCAATGACGTGAATGGCATGGTGCAACTGGACGTATAGGATTCATACACACTTGAGATTAATTAAATTAAAGTCAACATTGCTTTTTTATTCAGGTGTCTTTTTCCTATTTCAAAAGGAATAAAATATAATGAACTCTGTTGTAATGTTAAGCTATAAGGAAAGGAAACAGAGCCAGCTGTGTAGAATCTGGGCCATTAGAGATCAACGTTCTCTCTTTTGTTTGGCCTGTGTAATATTTCCCTCTCTGTGGCCGCACTGTAGGTATACATTACCGACCAGCAGGACCACTGCACGTCCACTGAACAAAAGGAATCTTCAGGTCATTTTCAAAACTTGTTAATATTTCATCTTGCATACAGTATTGGTCTAATGACCTGTATTGATTTCTCATTTCTTATTCATGCGGTCTGGTGCCACAGTAAAATGCTAATCACATATGACATCTCAGTAAAGAGTTTAGATTTCTCTGCCTAATGTTTATAAATGGGCAAACAAGTCTCTCTTCTGCTGCATTTAATCATCATAATGGATTCAGGATATTTGGTCTTGTGATTTATTTGTAGTTTCTGGAATTATGAATTGGAATTTTAGTGATTCATATTTTATTGCTTTATGTTTTCAGAATTACAATGGGTGTGTGGTAGGGGTGTGAATCTCTCATGTAAAAGACGATACGATTCGCATCTAGATACATGGGCACGATTCGATACAAGAAAAGATACATGTTCATAAAAAACGATTCAGTACGATTCGATTTGAAGCATTCTGAAAGATTTTTTATCATTTGCTCAAGGTGCACATTAATTTTATATTATCAGTTATCATGGTCATGGTTGTCAATTAGGCAACAAAAATGTGTGAATATGATTATCTAAACTGAGGTTTGTTTCATATACTGTATTGAAATGAAAAAATAATAGTCTACATTTCAGTCAAACACAGCAGCCAAATACAACATATTTATTATAGACTTTATAGATTTTATAGAGTTATATCTGATTGTTTTCATGGAGCTGTAGCCTTGTTGAGGTAAGACAATACCGAAATAAAATAAAACAGTGCTTAAGACACTCTTGGCCTTTTCTCATATAGCCTACAAGAGTAAAATAGGCCTACATATCAATGAACTCTCTGGGTTTATTTTGTTCCAACGGTAGACCTAATGCAGAAACCTATAATGCCACAAGTCTGAGTGAATATGAACAAAATAATTGGCTAATAATTTGTGCATCGTTTTAGCAAGGGCCAAATTATTATTTAACATTAAGGAAATCCCTTCATCAAACGTAAGGCTCTACAGACTATCGTTGCTGTTTAGTGTTTAATTTCGCGCTGGATTTTGAAAAACAAAAGAGTAAAAACTGTAAAACAAACGACCGAGTGCGAGTTGTCACATGCTTAAGTTGCAGTAGATGTATGGGTAATGAGGTCATTTGACAACTTGAATGTAGCCAAAAACGAACTGCATTACCCACAATTCCGTGCCACGTATAGTTTCAAAACCGGATGTGGGATGAACGCGTTGCTTGGAACGTAAATGAGAGTCTGAGCGAGCAGAAAAGGTTGTGAACTGATTCGTGACAAGTAAATCGATATAACGATCGGTTCATTTCAGTTTTATTCCGATACGGGGCTTCACGTATCGATGTAGCCGTATCTTACACATTAAAAACGGATACCGATATGTATCGGTTAATCTTTACACCCCTAGTGTGTGGTATTTAATGTCTGAAGTGTCCTCCAAGACTTTGTGTCATGAAAGGCTGCAGTAATTAGTCATGCAATCATCACCTGCACTACATCTGTTGAGAAGGTGAAATAATTAGCATATTTTGGGATAAAATCTCACTCAGGTTTCATCACAACCACAATGCACAGGAAACCCAACAGCATGTTATTCTAGCTGATTGCCGGTAATTAAGTTCCCCTAGTGTTTTTTGTTGCCTCGGCGAATTCTGCAGATTGGCTTGGCAGGGTGGAAACTCCAACCGAGCATCAAACAGCAATGTCCAACACAGACACAAAAAAACTCCATTTCGCACATCGATCCTCTGTTCGTCAAGATTAGCAACTTAGCACGCACGGAGCAGAACTTTCGCTGCGCTTTCAAAGTTCTACCATGTAAGCAGCAGCAGCAGCAGCCGACATTTTAATTGATGTCTTTGTGGGCACTCCTGAGCGATTTCACCTCATTAACACAGACTCGTCGGACGAGACGAGACGAGAGGAGTAAAGTGGAGAGAGATGCTCTGCATGCTGTGCTCCACCACTGAAGCGTGTCATGCGGGGGGTGTTTCTCGTTTCGCCCCCCTGCATAAAGGGCCAGCGTCTCGGGTAGAGTGGACGGCAGGACATGTCAACACAGCTGTCCAGCTGACAGTTGTCTCCAAGGCACTCCCACTGCCATGGACACGCCGTGGGATGCCGAGGTGTTAATGATGGAAGAAGGAAGACTTTAATGTGGACCACAGACAATTAGGGTCTCTTGCACAGAAGTTAGTGTGTCACAGGCATTGCACTTGTGAAAGCGTTTAATTATTTGACTCGTGACAAGTTGCTGAAAAGGAAGGAAGGTGGGCTGACTTTGTAGGAGTTGCCAGTTCTGGACTACTCCTTGGTCTGTTGCCTCCTTAGCTAGCCAGCAATAAGCTGAGGTAAACAAAGAGTGTATCTTGATTCAATCAAAGCTGCCTCAGTGCACTAATAGACCTCTGCAGATGTTCTACAGCCACAACACAGCACCCCACACCTCTAGCATACATTGTTACAAGAACCGACTAAATCAGGTGGCTCTTGCTTTGCATTCGAGAGATGGCCTAGCGCTCCTTTCATCTCAACCGCACGTTTTCAGACTGACATGAAAGGAGAGGAGCCACCTCTCAGTCAGCAGTGACTCTCCATTTGCCCTCTCTGCCAGGCGTCTTTTGAAAATAATCGGACCCATTCGTGTTTTGAACAAAATAATTTGGTCAACAATTTATAACTCTTCTTGGCTGGCGCTGGCAGAGACGGTCAGACGGAGATCTGTTTTGTGAGGGAGATGTCTGGATGTGGTGTAGAGTGATGCTCTGGGGGGTGTAGTTTTTTTTTTATGAGAGGCTGTTTCTAGCGCGCCAGGTTTTTGTTTACACTTTCATTATATCTCCACTACATTATCTGATGCCTCCATCCCGTTTTCAATCTCGGCTCGGGGGTTTTAATCTGGCAACGCGCTCCGAGCACTCGCCTTGCCATGCGGGGGGATCCGAGAGAGGTTATATTACGGCACATGAATCAACGCAAAATGAAATGCACTCCAGTCGCTTTCAGATGGTTTTAATTTATGGCTGGACAGACTGCAGATAGAGAAAATGCATTTAATGTAATCTGATCACTTGATGCAATGCCAGATTTATGATACATCTGAAATGAGGCCTCCAACTTTTTAAAAAAGGAGCCAGTAGCAATAGTAATAATAACAAAAATAATAATAATAATAATAATAATAATAATAAACATATATTTCGATAACAATGATAAAGGAGAATATTTGGTGGTTGGTGGTGTCCATTGACGTGGGCATCCCACACCCCAGTGGTAAGCCCAAGTCAGTATCCCAAAGGCCCAAGCTGTATTGACATCCCAATTATAAATTTCTCTCTCCTCGTCGTTCATCGGAGAATAAATCAATCTGTGAGCGCTTCATATCGGCTGTTTTACTTGTCCATTATTATCAGTCCAGACTCTACTGGGCTTTTGGTTAGCACTATTAAGAGATCCACAGGCATCTCCCTATGGAAATGAAAGCCATGGTCCAGTTGTAGTGTTCCAAGCCACAGAAACCATTGGTCATTCATCTGAAGCACATTCCGTTTCTGTTCTGACTGTAATAGTTTAAAGATGACAGTGTTTTCATAATTGTATTCTTTCTTCATCATGCAGGCCCTCAAGAACACATACATTATTTGGCTCTGCTGGAAAGCAAACCTCAAAGGAACACTTCTTTTGGGCATCCCCACATAACTTGTTTCACTAAAGTATAAATTTAAAGAAGGAACTGAAGCTGTTCATCCACAAATGACCACACCGCTGTCAAAATGTCCCTTCTTTTTATATTTTTTTATGTCCACAAATTGCAATAGTCTTTGACAGATCTACAAACATTAAAAGAATGTACATAAACCAAAGAAGAGGACCACTAAGTAGCAAAAGCAGACACGCATAAGATCTTCAGCTGCAAGAAAAGTACTTTGTCCTACCAGACACTGGGATTGTGTTCCACACACTGTATTTCTCAACCAGGGGTTTGTTTCATCTTATTGGCCCACTTTAACCATAATATGGACTCTGAATCTCTTGGTGTAGTTTGATCCTACATAACACATCACTGTGTCATAGTAAGGTCTAAAAATGAGTTTGGCAAGACCTTTTGGATGTTGGCATAATCCCGCCAGAAGGCTCAAGTTCAGCAAAAGAGTAATGTTTTCTTTCCTTTGATGCCATTGTGTAGGAAATCTGAGGGAAATATTTCTCCTCTGGACTTCACAAAGCCTGTGGCTATGACACACTGAACAGGAAAGTTGCTTCACCCAGTGACCATTAATCCCCGAAACTGTGGGCTTTACATCACTGGAAGATAAAACCAGTTTAGAGTCGATGACAGTTGTTTGTATGTCAAAGGAGTCCAATGCAACAGATATTCTGAATTCACAGCTTGCTTTGTTATGTTAGGTTCAGTCTTTGTTGAAGTAGCAGGCAAACAAGCACTAAAACAAATTGAAATTTCCCCTCCATCCCATTTTTCAGTGCTTTTTATTTGGCATTGGCTAGTCTGGATCTGCAGTTTTGATTCTCTTGTAATTTAACTTGAATGGGTTTCAGCAGTTCTGTATAAGAGGCATACTAATCACAATTAACATCCGAAAGGAATAAATACAGTAAATGCTTTTACCCTTTTACGAGCATAAGAGGAGTTAATGTGTATGGGAGTGCGCACAAAGAAATTTATTGTTTGCTGCCTGTTTATTGTTAATCCATGAATCAAGCTCAGAGACCATTGCTTTCATTAAAATAATTGAACCCATGACGACAGTGTTCCTCGCTACATTGTGCACTACTTCCCTAAGTGATGATAAACCCGGAGCCAAGCCCACTTGTATATATTTTTTTATGCCAACACATAGTAAAACTCTCCAAAATGGGATCCTGTAAAGGCTTTGATGACGGTAAGATGAAGTCTACAGTCTGCAGCACAAAAGCGACTCTTTCATAATACATTCGGCCAGCAGGGTCTCCTTTTTCATTCGAGAGCTGTTAAAGGACTGACGCTCGGAGGTGTAAGAGGGGGGACAATGTTGCGACACTCTTTAGGAAAGACATCAGAGGACAGGCAGCCGGGCCTTCTCGCCTTTGCCCCTTAACGACCTCACCCCTTCTTTCCCTCTGCCACTCGTTGCCAGATATGCGGCAGGGCTCATAATGCCCCCTTTGTACCTTTCCTATTATCTGTCCCTGCCGAGCCCTCCAGCCATCGAGGGAGGCAAGGGTGCCGCCAGAGCACTCGCCCCCCCAGACAAAGCCCCCTCAGCCTCCCTACTCTCCCTCCTCCTCGTCAGGCAAGTGCAAGGAGGTTCAAATGAAGGCTGGCCGCCTTAAATTATTGAAAGCGGGCAGTAGCCCGAAGGGCCGAGTAAATTAGCCCTAGTCACCGTGTACATATGCACGGGGGCTAACACCCCGCCGGCTGCATTAAGAAGGATCTGTGTGTGCCCCCACGCCTGCTGCACCAGCACCATGATCAATGAGACAACAATGAGATGACCGAGATCTGAGGCTGCTGTGTTTTTGCGGAGTGCTGCACACATAGCTTGACAGGAGAGAGGGAGAGACACTCTACCGCCCTGGAATCAAAGACGTGGACAATCTCTTGGCCAGTTCAGCGCTAGCTGATAACTTTTCCCCCCCTGTTTCTTTTTTTTTCCCCCTTTCTTTTTTCTCTGTTTTTCGAAGCATGGCCCTCCTCTGAAAAGGCTGATGCAATGTTGTGTAGTTTTGTGTATTGTTAATGCTTTGTGTGCTCGCCCCTTTTTTCTCCTCTTTTTCCCCCCAATAACTCCAAAACACCATTTAAAATGATCACACTCTTCACAAAAGTTTCATGCGTTCCCCATAAGACTCGTGGTGAATACAGAATAACATACCGCCCTCTCCTTCTGCTTCTTCTTTTTACACTTCCAGACAGACAACACCTTGAGGTGTACTAGCTGCAGGAGGCACCATGATAGCCATGTTTAGGCGGCAAACTATCCCTGATATCCCGTCCTCCACCCCCACACCCCCTCGGCCCCAGCCCCGGCTTCCTGCTTTCACCTGGAGGAGATCTATTCCTGTCTGGGGCTCCTTCGCGCCCCTTTGAAAGCCAGGTTTTAGTGTCTCACCATAGGTGATTATTGATCTGTTGGAGGGGGCTGCAGGAGTCAGCCTTCCAGCCGACCGGGGCTACATGGTGTTTGTTGCACCTGCTGTGATGGGGCAGACAGGAGCGGGGGAGATCGCTTACACCGGGCAGCCGGAGAGAGGGCGGCTCACCCTTGACGGCGCGTCGGGGTGGGGGCGATGTGGTGTGCGTCAGTCATGAAGGGGAAGATGGAGGTGAGGTGGGGAAAGATGGCGATCAATTAGCTGCTCAAGGGGAAAGGGGAAAGGTCCGCAACGTGTTTGGGGTATCATTAGTTGGTGTCAGTTTTCAGCAAACAATGGATTGTTGTTGTTGTTGTTGGTTAGCTGAGGGATTGCAATGCAGACTCCATGTCTTTGATCCTGTGAACCATGCTTTTTTCTTTATCGGGGTGTTTTCAAATGGACGTCTGCATTTATGTCCAGTTGAAAACATATTTGTGCTACACGTTATATCGCCTTTTTTCTACTGTGTTCTCTGCTCAGTCTTTATGATACTTTAACAGTATTTGTATGTATGTGTATGGCAGATTCATTATATCCCCTTATATACTGTCAAACTGTCTCAGCTTTACGTTATCTATATTGCTGGAATTTTGATCACATCTGTGACACATTATTCACCTCACAAGATAATCAGACACACAAGCACACACACGTACACACAAACACAATATGAGTGACTACCATAGTCTCTCACATTGCAATGGCAGTATATGTACCGGTTACTCTGGAGGCATTGAGATATTGTCCATGGAGTCAGTGGTCAGCACCTCCTCTGTAGACAGAGCCCTCCCGTTGCTAAGGCCTTGCATCAGAACTGCTAATCTACAGCAGTGCAGACAGACAGCACGGAACTCTTATTGATGGAGTCAGAAAACACTGCAAAATGGGTCGATCTTGAAGTTTATCTTTTCAAACAAAGCCACAAGCTTCATTTGAGCGTAATATCAGCAAAATGGAATATGGGACTAGATTAGAATGTATGTAGTGTATAGAATATGGGACTAGCATAGAATGTGTAGTGTATAGAATATGGACTAGAAAGAATCTGAAATATTAGAAAAACTTGGAAGGAAGTGCAGCCGCGCTTACTTTACCAATTGTATTCCAAATTATTATAAAAAATCTATTTTTTTCTATTTCTTATTTTGTTTTGAAAACTTGTAACCATCCGCATTTATGCAGATAGGCCTACAAGGTACAATGTAACAACATGTAATCAGGGGCGCCTGCAGGAATTAATGCTATGGTACGCACATCCATCAGCCCCAAAAAAAAAAAAAAAAAAACGTTCACGCTTGGACAGTATTTTTCCTTTAGGTTCGTGCATACATAGCATAACAACATCCACACGCAATAATGCAACAACAACGTCTACAATTACCATTGTTGCATGTTGCATTTGGGCAACTTTATACATCCCTATACAGGCTAAAGCTACCTTACAGGTTATAGCGTACTGTAACGTCTGGCTTTAAACAGCTGTAATGCAGTCGTTCTGACAAGCACACCAATTGCTTAGCCAACCTTGTTCTTGCCCATCTTGAATAGCTCCTCTAACTTTGCTGCCTCCATCCTTTCTGTTTTCGTTGTTTAAACGTGTGATATCCATGATGAGTATTGAGTTAGTGAATTAGCTCAACATTGTGTGCTGATAACCATTAAGAAAGCCGAGTAAAAGAAAACAAGTAGCCTATGGGTGCCTGCGTGCGTATTCTCTCCTGTTCAAACATGTGTGCGCGTTAATTTTGATAAGTGTTCACTAACTTTACTTAATAGAAAATTGTAAATAGCCTGATGGCATGCAACTAATGGGATACTGTGCATAGTTGGAAAGGTATGGTAGGCCAGTATGCGCGCCTGCATGTAATTACAACACTATTACATTGTATTAATCTATTTTTGTCCAAATTTGGCCACAATTTAATGTTTAAGATGGAAAACACATTGAAATTGTACATACAAACGACACAATGGACAAATAAATTGAATGAATAATGTTTGTCTCAACATCTGTTGAGACAAATATTTATCTATCGACTCCTAATGACCAAGAAAGTAAAAAGTGTTTCTCATAGTGGGTTAGCTGACAGTGATTCCATCAGTTGAGGGTGGTTACATTCCCTCTCACTGGCATCCCAAAGCAGGGCAGGGATGAACCTGCAGACCTTGAAATGCAGATCAGAGAGGCGCAGAGAAGCGATGACAGCTGTCATACTGCCGTGATAAACTGCTGCGGAAGAAAGATGAGAGGAAGAGAGAGAGAGAGAGAGAGAGAGAGAAAAAAAGCAGAGCAAAAAAAATAAGCAGCAGCAACTTTAATACTTTTGTGCTGAAGAGGCCGTGGATTACAGTGGGCTGAATCACCCTGCCTGCTCAGCATTCACAAAAAAAGAGCCGAGAGATGGAGAAATTAATGAGAAGCGTAAGTGACCACTTGTAAGGCTGCGTGTGCTTCGGGGCAGACTAGCACCTTTTGTTTCCATGCTAATGCGCTGCTGTGGTGGCAGAAGCCCAGGTCAGGTCCTGTTTGCCTTTGATGCGTATTACTCCGGCATCTTTTTAACTTTGGGAGTCGTCGGAGCGTGGTGCGAACAAGGCCCAACACCCGGAGAGAGTAAAGACATGCTTTCCATAAATCCTCACCTCAAGGCATGTGTTTGTACAATAGCCAAAGCATGAGCTGTATGTAAAAATGTACATGCGTCAGCCTTTGAGGAATAGCTACTATTGTTATTCCAAAACTAATGAGAATAGCAGAAACATACTAGGGTGGAACTGTCCTCTTTTTGACATAGCAGGTCTGAACTGTCCTCTTTTTGACATAGCAGGTCTGAACTGTCCTCTTTTTGAATGGTAGCACTTTACGTAAACCCCTTGGTTTGATAGTTTGTTACAATTTTAGGTTTTCCTAATTTTTCACGCCACACTTTTTTTTGAGATTACATTTTCATCAGGTTGTAAATGTAAGGCTTTTCATAACACATGCTGTTGCCATTTCAAAAACACTACTCATGTGTGTAGTTGATATGAACACATTTCAGGGGTCAGATCTACCATTGTCAGGAAACTGGATGTGATTGTGCTGCTTTGTAAGTACCCTATGGCTTCAGGCTATGAAAACACGTTGAGCTCCTCTTTTGGACAGTGAGGTCTATAGAGGCAGTCCATTAAGTGGGTGTGTTATCCTCTGACGTCAAGTAGCCATCACACTCATTTCCTCGCAGCTCACTAGTCAGAGCCAAGAATGCTCCCTAAAACACACATAGAGCATCTCCTACCACCCATCCATAAGTTTGGGAGGGTGGGAGAGGGTCACTTTTTCAGCAGGGGTAGGAGTAGCTCAGGAAATGAGCAGGAGTGTATGTCACGAGAGAGAAGGGACTGAAAAAAAAGAAACCTCTCTCTCTCTCCCCCTCAGAAAACACAAAGGCCTGAGCGGTGAGACGCACTCTCGGGTTTCATTTTAATAGCACAAGGCTGATTTTTCTCCCCTCGCACCCGACATCGCGACAGCCCATTAAGGCCTCTCTGCAGAATGTGTAAACCCCTGCTATTAAAACCACAATTTGCCCTGTCAGCTCTTATGAGCCAAATCTATGGCGGGCCCAGTAACCCCACCACCCCACCCCAACACATACACACACACAAAGTGAGACACACTAACTCCTCATACACACACACACACACACACACACACACACATTAACCCCCCACCTGCCCCCTCCAGCTCACACCTCTCTCTCTCTTTTCTTCCCCTCATTTTGGAGCAACTTTGAGGCCACAATAACCATCCTCAGTTAGAGGCGGCTGATCCATTACACTTCCGCCGCCTCGGCAGCCCTGCATTAAGCTAATATTATCTATTCCCCGAGTGCCCTGGCCCCTCACACACCCCATCAATTATTAATATCCCAGCTCACAGCTAATGTTTGGCTTGAATTATTTAAACGCATCTTCATTTATCAATAAACATAAATGTTAAACAAAGAATGGTGATGAAGAGCATTTATAATGCTGGACAACTTCATGAGATCATCTGGAGTGTTGTGGACTGTCATGGGTGTTGGTTGTGGTATTAGTGGGTGTTTTTGCCACTCTTTTGTTGTTGGTGAGAACTGTGCAGCAAGGCATTTTGCCAGCACAGACTTGCCAGGTTTTGAAATATGACCACTTTACATCATCATAAACATTACGCCTGGGCTTCGGTTTTTAACGGTTCACATTTCGCCAAAATGGCAGTGAAGAAATGTGTATTCGACAAAACTATTTGAACTATTTGTTCTGCATAGTAGATCTATGAAAACAATAACTTCGCATTATTCCATTACACCCTGGGGCTCGGCGTTCCCTGGGGCGTCATTACCGGTCAATACACTCATAGTGAGAGGAAAATGAAACCATGTCTCCGAGATGTCCAACCTGTTGAGAGAAGTAATGAACAGGGCCCAGACTACTGGCGGCTGAAAGGGAGACTTATCCCACCATGGCCCTTTGACAAATGGGGGAAAACATGCTAACGTCATGGCTGTCCCTTGTACAAACACGTTTTAGACATTATGGATGACCTATGTGCGCAGGAATAATACCGGCCCTGGAGGTCCTTATGAATCTCAGCTGGGTGCTGACGGTCAGTCACTGGCTCCGCGTGGCTATATCCCCGCCGAGGCACGCAGGGAATTCCTTGATCCCGACATCACTGAAGGCTACCTGAAAGACATGGAGAAAAATGATCCCACCCTGGTGGATTGTTGCAGGTTTGGCAGACAGAGAGGGCCAAGAGGAATGCAAAGGGGAGGATGTGGGTCCACCACCTTTATGACCATTCCTGTGTGTTCTAGCTAGCCCGTCCTCTACAGACTGAGAGGAAAATACTTCACATACATGTGCTGTCGAAATGCAATCCTTCCAGAGTGATCATCACCATCCCTCTCCACACGTACCACGCCATGACCACTGACAGAGTGTCTTTTAATAGTGGGTGTCATGCCCAGGTGTGTTTGGCCAGGTGGGGGGATCCTTCAGCGCTGGCCCCGGTGCCCACCCCTGTGCCCGCGCCGTCTCTGCCGTAGATGTTTTGTAAACAAGGCGGGGGGACCCCCGAGGTGGACGAACGGGAGCGGGTGGGCGGGGAGAGGAGTGCGCCCTGGCCCGCGGGGGCCTCGTGACTAGAGCCGAGCGCTGAAGGACTGATTTCAGGTTTTGAGCGCGCGGCTTTCACAGCTAATTACCCTGCTGATGGCTGAACACGGCTGCGGTGTGGGGGAAGGAAGCGTTTGACAGGCCTGTTGCAAAACATGCCCAGCGATGCCCAGCCATCATATCTCGCACAGACAGAAGGAGTGAGTGAGTGAGCGAGCGAGCAGGAGATCAAGGAAGCATCCCCTACCCACGTGGGCACACCTCCATGTGCTTCTGCGGTGCAGCGCAGTTCCACAGGTACGACTCATCACTCTCTCTCTCCCTCTCTCTCTCTCTCCCTCTCTCTCCCCCCCCCCTCTCTCTTTACCGTCATGTCTTCCTGTCTCTCTTGGCTACTGCTCTCAAACCACATCAACATGTAGCCCCTTTCTGCCATGCGTGGGCATGCATTACAAAAACAAATAACAGGAGAAAAAGTACACAAGGACCAACGGGCGACCTCATCAGGACTCATAACTCAATCTCCTGTTCAAGTGCATCACTCTCACAGGGGGCACAGGAGGGAATGGGTTTGCGGTTAGTCACTGCTGCGAGAAAAAAGAAATCTGGTTTGAACATGCTGAGGTTGAAGCTGTCAGCTCAAGTCTTGTACTCATTCATGTTTTTTTTTTCTTCAGTGAGGGGAGAGGAGTTCCATTGTTAGAGTAATAATTATGGGCCCTGTTGAGCAACATGCCCAGGGAGATGATGGGTCCCCCCTCCCCAAAAAACCCAAAGCACTCCCGGGCTGGGCTCAGCCGTGAAAATTCTCAGGAAGCTGGCTGTGAAGCAGCATTTAAATATGAGCTAATCATTCCTGCCGTAAATTTCCCAGACACTCAGAGCTCCTGCTGGGAGGTTAGGGACCGGCGGGGGTAGTGGTGGTGGTGGTGTGTGTGTGGGGGGGCAGGGGGGGGGATTGATGTGGCTGATTCACTCTAAAACCCTGAACGATCACAGCACGCTTACAAAGCATGCCATTAACAGCCATCAATGGCCTCTTTTCCCTGCGCTCTTACGGAAACCTGATCTCCACCACACTGAAATCCAGGGCCTCCACTTTGACTGAGACTTTGGGTCGGTCTTGATGTTTTTGTTCCCCTCCCCTGCTCTTTTGGTTCGCCACCCACACTAGGGTGCATGCCTCGCTAATGATTGTTTTGATGGAGTTCAGATAGTTGTTGTGCGCCGGGGTCCCTGATGCAGACAACTGCCAGCACAGTCACAGGAATAAGTTGTCATTCCTTTGGCATGACACAAAAGTAACAGGAAAAAAGACAGACTGTCATCGACTGGCCCAGATCCACCTCCAGTAGGCAATTGCTTGAGCTGAATCTACCCAACGAAGGTGTTTGAAATGTTTTATTTGTTCGTTGGTCTCTTCATGTCAGAGGTTATATTCCTAACCATACATTTGGCACATCTATTAGTCACAAGCCTGTTCTCCCTTGTTCTTGGCTTGCTAAGAGTTAATATGCGAGCCACATTGAATAAATTCTTTGCTAATTCCTATCCACCTGGAGGCTATGGAGCTGGATAAATTCCACAGAGAAGAAAACCATTTTGTGAGACCAAATAAGAACACACGTTTCGCAATTGACTCTCGACATTTTTAATCATTAATGTCAGAGAGCTGAAATAGTCTGATCTATGTGCAATGTTACCTCCAGTTGTTGAGGATGCCTTCACTTAATTAGCTCCTGTGATAGTGCTGTCATGGTTGTGCATACATATGCAAAGTATTTCATTTGAGTAGATAAGGGCCGCTTTTTTGATGATTTATTGCTTTTCTAAAATGACAATATTTACATGATAACAACATATAAAGGCAGCCGTGTGGACATTAAAAACGTAATTGTAAAATAATTGGTAATAAAATAGCATGCCCGAAGCGTTTCAACTCAGAGGAAGTTGAATATTCAATTCATCATCTTTTTAAGGCCCATTTGCACAGGCTCAATCCACCCACTCTAAGTTGCAGCCTGAAGAACAATAGGATGCTTTGAACAATTTGATGCTTTCACTGCTTTATCAAATAAAAGCTTTCTGCCGTGTTGCACTGTACTATAATGATAACGTTACTCTATATGGATGACATTAGAGAACAAGGTTTTATGTTATTACAGATGGAAAATAATTGTCTATAGAGCAAATGAATTTAAAATACTTCCAGTTATTATGACAAAGCATAGTGAAAGAAAACATCAAGCTGACACCAAGCTGTTCACGTCGGGGGGAAAGTCTACAAGAGACATGGATCACTACCTGCCGCAGACCACTCTGATCTATGAGACTCAATGATGCAGGCATCTCCCCAAGCCCCCAATTCACTGAAGACATGCGCAGGCAAAACAATGGCCGGCATAATACGACGAAAGATAAATCTACCTCATTAATCCTTTATTCTCAGCGGCCGGGAGGCTCATCCAAGGGAACAAGAGCACTGTCGTCGTCATGGATATTTCACACAGAGATGCGCGCACACACATACACACACACAGACACACACACACACACACACACACACACACACAAGGGGCAAAGAGGAAGACAGAAGGGGGGTAGGGGGCTTGCAGATCAGTGTCAATGTGTGCATCATTAGACAGCACTGAAACTACGACAGGAAGAGAAGGATTAGGATGATGATGCCTTCACTAGCGGATGATCAATGACGTCTTTGTGTTCAGGAGAGACGCCCTCCTTACTTTTCCCCTTTGGAGGGCTTTTGCTGGGGCTCTCCATATGGAGTGCTGCTGAAACTGAAGATGTTGCCGTGTGCGTGAGCTGTGACCGTGACCCGTAGCACCAGCCATATGTAATATTTCTATTCAAAAATATATTTCTGCTCACATATTTTCCAAGTTACCAGCTAGTTCATTACAGTAAACTTAAAAAGTGCTATGCAGTGGCAATCTCAGAAGTACCCAGTTTAAGATTTGACCATGTGAGATGCTGGAAAAATCTATAAAGCTCCATAACACTCTGGATATAAACATTTTATCAGCCAGTGGAGATTTTTTATGGCACTGATAGTTGGAACCAGAGAAAATGGGTGATTTTAAAGCTCTCTCTGTGGGTTGTGTATGCTTCTTCCTCTCTTTGTACTTTAAGTACACATACATTTGTTTAAATGTTACTATCAATGAAAAGCACTATTATTCTTTCTTTTGGTGTTTACAGGGTGCACGTCTCCTGTCAACAGTTTGTTTGTTGAATCGGTGGCATTGGTGACTGTGGAATCATTGACGGAATTGCTTCATCAAGCAAGCCAGCCTCTACAATCCATCGCTACTGCCAAGGAGACTGAGACTGTTTTTCGAAGGATGTCGTGAGAGAACAAAGTGCAGGGCCTCTAAAGGTCCAAATGGCAGGTGAACGAGCCGCAAACGAGGCCATTCTGAAGAACCAAATGAGACGAGACAGGCCGGAGCAACCTTGTTGATTACAAATTCAATTACAGCATCCCTAAATTCGCTTGAAGGGTGGGTGGACACGCGATACATCCACGACCTCAGAGATCTTTCCGACGGATAAGAGGACACGATTCAATTGGTCAGCTTTGCGTGCAGGGGGAAAAAAAGCTCGCTTGAGTTTTTCCATAGTGTACAAGCATTAGGGAAATGAAGGCCGACAGCTAAAACACAGGTCTCTCCAAATAAACTCTGAACAGGTCCAAAATGTTTGTTTCCTTGTGTCGCGCTCACCTTGGTGAGCATTGCCCTTTGCTCTGCATACAAAAGAAGAACAGGATCCTCATCTCAAGTCTTTGCTCACTTACACATTTACCTCACTGTCATGGAATGGTCACTTCTCTGTGTCGTGAACATCTTTTTGTAATTTGGTCATGCTATTACAATGGTGCTCGCTAAGAGTGAAATTACGTGATCTGCCCAAGCAGCTTTGGAAAAGAAAGAGCTCTTTGTCTCAGTTCTCCACTCAGCTCTCCTTTTAAAAGGGTCTGTGTCACTTAAAGGTGGATTGGAGTGTTTTTTTTAGCAGATGGGGGTCTAACAATGTATCAAGAGCACAGACAAAAAAATGTGAGCGGAAGACAGTGGGAATGGCAGGGTTGACAGCTAAAGCGCTATTACTAATTTATTTCTCTCTCTCTCTCTCTCGTAGTCTTTCTGAAGAGAGGAGAGGAGGCCGCGTCTCCAAAGTGCGCGCTGTCAACCCTTCATCTCACCTGTCAGTGCGGTGACGGACGTACAAGCGCTGGTTTGCCCTTCCTGTGGTCTTCGCCAGCGTGTCATGACAGGCTGCACGGAAGAGGGAGCGGTCCAGGCTTTTGGGGGGATGGAGGTGTATGGTGGGGGGCGGGGGGAGAGGCTCTTCTCAAGGCCTCGCCTTCAGGTCCCTATCGGATACCTCCAGCCCAAGAAACCCACTGCCTCTCAAGAGATGTCATTTACTTCCATAAAACCAAACCAAACATTGCAGAGAGGGGTGAAAAAGCTTCCAGACAAAAGCTGTGGCTGGACCGGATGTTTGTTGAGAGTATCTGACGGGCAGCAGGCATGGTGATTGATTTGTGAGTGTTGAATGATGAGAAGGGTGGGGTGGAGGGAGACAGCAGGGGCTGCTACCATTTGATGTCATGATAGTGTTTGAGTAGTGAGGAGAGGAGGCATGACTGACACGCATCACGTAGAAAACTTTTGGCACCATGAAGTTTTTAATAAGGAGTCGGCACATGGGTTGCAGATGAGATGCGATTGTTTTGGGGGATTTTTGTCCGTTGTTTTTTTTTTTTTGCGAACACAAAAAAGTAAGAATGGTTGTCGACAGGATTTAGGCTGTTTTTGCTCTCAAAAATTCACAAAGCAATCACTTCCTGTGCCAACATATTAGTGCTGCAGGTCTCCATGGTTCTCCAGAGTTAAATTGTTCACTCTGTACAATGCTTGACATTGCGGATGTGTATTATGATGTAGCCAATTACTTACACCATTGAAATATTTGCCCTAACAATCACCTCAGCCTACTTCATTCTTTCTCAATTAAAATGGTCACGTTGGAGTTAGGGAGCACTTGCCAGATTCATGCACAGGGAATCGGAGTGGGGTGAGGGGGGTGAAATCTGGGATTTCCTGCACTGCCTTAATTACATGCATTTCACTTCAGAGCAGAGACTGTGTTGAAGTAATACAGGCCTTCCTCTTTTGGCCTTTGAAAATTATGAAACCCATAGTTGCAGATTCTGTCCCCACTCTAGTTCAAAAATTCATAAAATGAGATATGTGACCAAGACCAATGCCAGCCGCTTTGCATGATCATCCCCAGCACTATTTTTAACCGTAATAGAGGATAGAGAGTGAGATCGGTTTAGCGATGTGGTTTCCAGTGTCTGACGGTGTGATTGAATGCTGGCTCGGACTACTGGGGAGGAGGTTCCAGGGTCCTCTGAAGAGGATATCTCATCACAAGGAAGCCTTTGTTTTGGCAGGGGTTTCTTTCCTTTGGCATCCCTGACATCCTTTGATCACGGCTCGGCCCCTGCGCGCTGCGTCTGACGGACGACAGCACCCCACCTACCCCTGGAATCCAGGTGACAGCAGGTGAGAAAACACCCCTACACACACACACACACCACACACACACACAAAGCACACATTCCCCCCACCACTATGCTTGACGAGACGCTGAGAGGGAACCTACCCACAATGCACCAGCATGCTCCGCCATGCGGGCATAGTGATGCTCAGCTGATAGTCTGGACAGGGATCACCTCAGTTGGAATATTACCGCAAAAACATGTCAAAACATGTCAGTCCTTTTCCCCCCATTTTCTTGTAAAGGGAAAAAAAGAATGACCTAGAATTCACCGCCCCCCTAGAAGAATGTGTCATTGGCTTAGATGAGTTGAGGTGGTAGCATCGACCTTTTGATTGTCAAGGGCCTTCAGCCAATAGCAGGTTTCGGTTAATGAGAAATGCTAGCGGGAGGAGTTTGATAGTCTCAAATGAGAGGTGGCTGAACAGCCTGGGAGCCCTCCTCCACACAGCACCAGAGGATTTGATTGCCTATAAACCTACCTGTGCAGAAGAACTCAATGCTCTAATTTGATTTGGGTCCAACCCTTAATTATGTTTGAAAACCTTTATTATCCTTGCCCTCCCTCTTCCTCTTTGTCTATCTCGCCCTCTCTATCTCTCGCTTCTTCTTCTCCTCTCTCTCTCTCTCCCTCTCTCTCTCTCTGCTGACATGAATCAGAGAATCTATCAAAGCTCTCTTATTTAACCTCTAGGGTTGCATTTTTCTATGTCTCCGTTGTTTTTTCTTGGCATCTTCTGATATTGATCCAGTGCTTATACCATCACCCTTCCCCTCCTCGGCGTCTCCAGCCCGTCTCAGGTCTGCTCCCTCGTCCCTGAGACGAGCGTGTGCGTGCAAAAGTGTCCCTCTCGTTCCGACGGGGCGCTGCCACTGCTGGCCAACCTTAAACGCCCCCCAAACTCCTTTGTCGATAATATTGATGTAATGCGCGGGCATTTTTGAGTGATCCGGCTGTCAGTGCGGCTAATGACGGGGGGGCGAGGGCTGATTGGTCCAGCCCGACGCCAGCCACACGGCACGCGGCCAGAGAGCGGGGGGAGAGTCATTGATAAAGTGTCAGAGACTTCAGCGGTTTGATTAGCCCTTCGACTAATGCCATGCTAAGCAGAAACATTACTCTGCCCCCGCTAGCGATGCAAAGAGGAGGAGGAACGAGAGAGAGAGAGAGAGAGAGAGAGAGAGAGAGAAAAGAATGAGTGAGAGGGGCTTGAAAAAAAATATTCTACAGGGAAATTAACCAATGCAGATGAAATGGTGTACCAAGGAAATTCTTGGATAAATTAACAACGCAATTACATTACATGACACGCTGCAAGATGGATGAGGAAAACTTGGCCGGTATTATGTTCTGTTTTCCAAATTGCAATTTATTTGAGGGCTTTAATGGATGCCGTATTAAAACATCTTGGGCCCTGGTCAGGTTTCATTGTGTGTCACCCAGCCATGATTGATGACCCCCTCTTGCCCGCCTCTCTCTCTCCCTCCCTCGCTCACTCTCCCCCCATCCCTTCTCCCTCTCCCCCTTTCTCTTTCCTCTCTGCATTCTCTGCAGATTTGCGGGGGAATTTTAAACATTAGCTACATTTATATGGATGCAGGAGCAAGCAATTGATTTTCTTATCACTTAATTTCCCTACTTGCTTCTGCAGCGAGCTGATAAATTTTGCACTCCTGCGATGTGGAGACCCACGCTCTTTGCTCATAGTACATTTCTATCAATAATGCCATTTGTCTCGAATCTCAGCTGGGCGTTTTTTTTCCCTCTCCCCCTCATTCTCTCTGCTTTCCTCCTCTCAGATCACAAACATCTTTTCATACGCTTTTGTTCCACTTCAACTGATAAAGTCTGCTTTGTTTTTTTTTTTTTTTTTTTTTCCAAACTGTCGTCTTTTTGCTTGTCTTTAGTTCTTCTTTAATGAAAATATAATTGAAAGTATTTTTATTGCTGTAACAAATCCATTAAGTGAGTTAGCCACATCTGGAAGTCATCCTCCTCAGCAAAGAGTTATGGCAATATCTGAGCGATTGTATTTTACCATTGGTAATTATTCACAGGACAGTCGAAACCACACAGTTCCTGCTTTGAACTGGGAGAAACTAGTTTAGGACAGCAAAAGCCCATCAAAACAGAGCAACTCCATCTTGATGCTTTTTTCATTTGCCACTTTTTTCCCCCTCCTCTATGTTGCTGTTTGAAATATGGCGCCTATTCTCCCATGAAAGACAAAAAAAAGATTAATGCCATTCACAGCAAATGACTGTCCAAAAGATTCACATGGTTACATCATCCAATCCAAAGCCCCTTAAAGAGTGTTGTTTTGTTTTTTTGGTTGTTTTGTTTTTTTTTTCACCCATGTTTATTTGAGATGTGTGCAAACAGATAAATAATGAATGAACCTCCTCTTGACGTGACACGCATTTCACTTTCACTTAACAGGGAACGACTCATGGAACGGTCACAGCGGATTACACTCCCGATAATGGAGCTCGGGGAATGAGCTGGGTGGAGATGGAGTGGGTTTCAAAGCGAGCTCAACACAGGTGAGCTTCCATCGGTCCTGACCCAGTTAGCGTGCGAGCGAAGCCGCCGACTCCTGCAGTAAATCCTACTGTGTAGGATACTGCCCTGCGTCGAGTCCTATGGAGGAGACACAAGGATGAAATGTAGATTACGGTCTATAACAGCGTGTGCTTTGAGGAAACGTTTAAAGTGGGAGTGTGCTATTCCATCAGAGCTGAGGAAATACTCCACAGATGAGGGTAATCACTGATATTTGGAAATCGATTTCATTGCCATTCCATTTCCCATATGTGGCCCTTGTGCAAGTTAATGGATGAAAAGGTCTCCCTGAGACATTACTTTAGAACAAAACTATTCCCCGACCGCAAGCGAACGCATTCCCGAGTAAGAGAACCTTAAGCGATTTATTTATTCTTTTTGGAAAAGGACGCGGGCCCCGACTACTTCGTATGCAGACCCATGAAGTTCCTCTGCACGGCCTTAGAGTTTCGGAATGCAAAAACGTGCATGCACAACTTTTCCAATGCAGTATTTATTTACAGTGCATACTTTCCTCCAGGAGGACGGGTGTTCACATGGTTGCTATTGTGGTGGACAGGACCCCCCTTTTTTCCCAGGTTTTTAAAGGTTCGCAAATGAAAAGGAGCGGCAGGTTTTTTTTGGCACCCGGATGGCTTTTAGAGGGTTTGTCTAAACAAAGTTTGGGGTTTGTAAATAGCGGAGGTTATCTGGCCATCGCCGCCTCCAGATGGCTAGTGAGGCGGACCACCTGCTATGGGAATGCTGTCGATGTGAACACAAGAGGGGAAATGCCAGGGTCTTGGTCTCTCTCTTTCTAGCGGCCTCTGTCTCTCTCTCTGTCTTTCTCTCTGTCTCTCTCTCTCTCCTCTCTCATGGTTGAGATTTAAAAGGGAGAGGTAAGATGGGAAGAATCCTTTTGATTCTCCTGCAACAAGACATGCAGTCTGTGAGAAAATGATGAAATTGCACACTATAGTATATTCCCATCTGCCTTGCCATTACCACCACTACCATCCCCAGTTGTAACCTCATAAACACACACACACACACACACACACACACACACACACACACACACACACAAACAGAAACACGGGCATAAACCTACCCCTCTGGTAAAAACAGCTGGACAAGCATCAGCTTTGCTGCAGGTCTGACTTCCACGAACAAAAAAGACACAGATCTTTTGAAGGGTGAAAGAGGGGAGTAAAGAACAGTGCAAAATAAAAAGGAAAAAAATAAAGGTGTGTTAAATGGCGGTTGCCAGTGGCAGGGTGAACCGGGGGGGGAATGGCACAAAAGAAACTGCTTACAATACAAACCCCAATGAAACAGCCTGCAGCCTCGAGTTTGAAACACAACCCCAGCCCCTTGAAGATGCTGAACTCATGAGTGTGTGTGTGTGTGTGTGTGTGTGTGTGTGTGTGTGTGTGTGTGTGTGTTTTTTCCCCCTCTTTACATGTCTGTCTGACTTTGCAAAGTTTGATTTTGCATACGGCTCATGCCAATGATTCGCACTGTCCAAATTTTCCTTCTGTTTCCTAATTTGGCGTTAATCCACTCGTCTTGGCCTATGTGTGAATCGAGGGACAAGTTTTGGATATCTCCAAAGCGCGGCGGTTTTCTGGGTGGAAATGAAATCCGTCATGCATGTCAAAATGTCCACTCCCATGTGGGGATGTGGGGGGGGGACGGGCAGAGGCGGTGAGGGTGGAGGGGACGAGGGCCCCTATCTTGACCCCTTAGCTTCAGACATGCCTGAATAATTATTCAAACGACGATATTATGATCCCTCACCAGCCAATAGTTGGTTTTGACGCGGTGCTTTGATCAATAGCGCCTCTGGATTGCGGTCAAGCCGACACCCTCTCCGCAGAACCATTTAAGAGGTCACTCCGAGATCCCCTCCGTGAATCATATCACACAATGCACCACCGCACCTCATCTTACATGACACATGTTGGACAACATTGACCACAACAATGGGTATCCCCCCTTTTGATGCGCGGAGATCCCCTAGTGTTTATTTACATCGGCCGGTCTCTTATGGCTGCCTGTCATTTGGGGACCACATTTCCCTTTGAAGCCGGAGTGGAGAGTGATTGCAGCACGTTGGGCTGGCCTGGAGGGGGAGTGGGGAGTCGAGAGTGGGCTGAGCAGGCAGCCATGTTTGCAGATCTTGAACGCGCTGCTACACAATAACATACGTCTTGGCTTTGATGCGCCGGTGATCTGAGGACAGATCCAGAGGCCTCCATCTTGATGCAGTAAAAATGAAAACAAAGCGGGTGAAGGAGGGCATTTTGGACAAGAGACAAGGGTGCTTCGTGCAGTCCTTAACATATACAGTATATTCCAACGGCTTGAATAATTATTAGCCTCCCTCAATTTTTTTCTTCATCCCAATTTTTTTTTCTCTCTGCTGATGGAATCATTTCCCATCGCAGGGGTAATTGTGAGCTGGTTTTGGGGTGGGGGTGGTGGTGGTGGTGGTGGTGGTGTTGGGGGAATGGCCCTCATCAGCTGAGCGGTGCGCGGTGACAGGCCCCAGCGCCGGCTGCTCCCCTGCTGGACCGCAGACAGCGGCTGCCGCCCCCACCAGCCCTCCACCCCCGTCCCACAGCGTTAATTAAACCTGAAAGGTTACAAAAGGTAGGACCAAATAACAAGGCCACATATTACATTTAAGTCGCCTCCTCTCCTTTCACATGCTTAATAATTCATGCTATCAGAGCGCCTACAAGGAAGTGGGAAGTCTCTCTCTCCCCTCTCTCCCTGTCCTCCCCCCCTCCTCCCCCTCTTCTGTCCCACCTCACCCCCAGCCACAGACAGGATCGTCTGTCCCCCACATTCTGCTCCAGCGAGGAAGTGTGCACAGCAATGCATTGTAAAGGAGTCTGTGAAATAAATATGATGATAGTTAATGGGGTTTAAGGTTACCCATCTTCTATCCCCCAGTCTCCTCCTGGGGCTGCAGACCTGACATATAAGAGCACAGAGACACAGTGCCCCCTGAGAGAGACTGAACCTGGTATCCACAGTCCTAAACTGTAACACACCCTTTGATACAGGTCTTTGTCAGAACCTTCATCATCATCATCGTCATCATCATCATCATAATCACCACCACCATCATCATCATGCTTACCCAAGAGAGTGGTGTGAATTTCTTTGATTGTGCTTGACCCTTGGTTGATGGTGCTGGTTTTCATAGATGAAAACATGCTTGATTTTGTTGATTCAGGTGAGATGTAGATTAATACAATTCTGCCATGCAAAAATGGAGACGCAAAGGTCAGTCCCTTCAGGACGTTGCAAAGGATTGTTGTAACTTTTCCAACTAAAAATCACTGAATTGGCTGCAGGAATGGTCAAAAATTGTGATTAGAAATTATGGTTAAAATGTAGGTGATATTGAGGATATTGTTATTTCAATTTCCTGTAGGAATTCCTAAAATTGTGATTCCACCTGGATTTTACAAAGGTTTGTTATTATTGTATTTGAATTCAATTAATGTAAATTAATTTGCTGCAGGAATCCTGGAAAAATCGCAGTTCATATTTTTGAATTTTTTGAGGTTTTTTTTAGTTGAATTTGAAGTTAAATAAAATCAGTTGCAAATAACGCAGAAATGTTGACGTCTGATGTTTTTTTGCAGAAATACTGATGTCTTTTAAGATCTTCCAGAGCATATTTACCATTTTTGAGATGAATCAAACTATTTTGTTCGCATACTCTCACACCTGCACCAATAGAAATAGAGATATTTAATTAGTCTTTCAACCATTACTTCACAGACAGCAGTCTGAGAAAAGGCAGTGTATAGAAAGCGTCAGCCATGTCGTAATTCATTGCTGTTTGCCGAAAAAGTATGCTGCTATTTTAACCAGAGGAGATGGTCAGCTGGCGAGAGTCCTCTCATGTGTAAACCATTCACTGAGACTGTTTACTTGAGTTGTACTAAACAAGATAAATTCTGACCACATCTGGTGGTGGTGAGGTGTCTCTGTGATTTTCTCTCATCTTTGAGCCCTTGGTCTTCTGTGAAGCAGACTTCCTGAGTCTCATGGTAAAAGCACTCCAGTTGTTCACATTTTTAAACAAATGAATTTATGCCTGGATTGAAAATCAGATATTCGCTTTCCTCGGGAAAACACACACACACACACACATGCACACACACACAAACACACACTCACTCTCACACACACACGTACTGTACACAAACACACACTTTGTCAGGGGTGCTTAAGGCTAGTTGTACATAACCACTGCGTGTGTCAATGCATATGTGCATGTGGCTGTGTATGTGTTTAATGTATGTGCCTGTATAGCTCTGTTCATGCATCTGCATGGCTGTAAGCATATACCCCCGCACCAGTGTGTGTGTGTGTGTGTGTGTGTGTGTTTGCAGCCTAATCATCCTGAGCCGAGCGGCTGGATTGCATGCCTGCATCTCCCCCTCCAGGACAACTGGTATATGGCCTCTCAGAGCAGCACCAGGCAAGCAGGAGAGTGGAGAGAGAGAATGAGAGGAATGAGAAGAAAAAGAAGAAGAAGAAGGGAGCGGGAGGTGGAGCAGAAGAAGAAGAAGGCATTCTGAGCCCAGGCATTCCATTCCACAACCCTGGCTGATAACAAGCCTGCTACCTCTCCCCCGTGATGGATGGGGCCTCTCCATCAGTTTGTCAGGCATGGGTGACAGGCCATATGGAACTGGCATATGGCCCTCATGTATATGATGGCACGAACAGAGGGGAGTGACAGAGATATACATTAAAGACACACGCTGCTCTTCAAAACGCAAGGTTCATCAGTTTATTGCAGGATATTGCCGGAGAAGTCGTCTGTGCCGCGTCGAGCAGACAAACAAAAAGCAGATGCATGTTTTTGAACCGTCTGTTGCAATATTGGGAGGCGCTTTTTTTTATCACTCTTGGTTCATCCAAATGAATAGAGCAAGCTGGTTGTGTGGCATCTGATTTGAATTAGTCAGGAAATCTGCAGAAAGTTTTTTTTTTTTGCAGTAGGTGGAATGAGTGATATGTGAAGAAAGAGCAATTTACTGTAGAGAGTGGATAAAGCAAAATGTGAATTATACAACACTCCACAATGCACCTACAACTTCTCTGATCTTACTTTTATTGGCTACATATGTCCATATATATTCATATAGGAGATGGAGACCATTGATTTTTCGCTCCTCTGATATGAACAATGTTGTACACTCCAAGTAATAATGACTGAAAGACAATCATTTGATCCTCTCATGAAAGTCCATCCCTATCAGTGGCCAGAGGAAAGGAAGAAAGGAAATGTTTCTTTTAGATGCCGAATGTCTAATGAGGCCGCGTCTCCCCCTTTTGTCTCGCCCGTGGACTGTCTGCCGGGCGCGGGCAGCCGGGGTTCGATCCTTTACAGGCCCTTTTTAATTGGTGCTTTGTCTATGGGCGCCTTAAATGAGCCAGGGACACCCAGGGAGGGGGTCCCCGCGGAGGCAGAGGGCCGCTTGACAGCCCCCACGGTGGGGCCTGTCCCAGAAAGCCCTCAAACCGCCAGCCGTGTGACAGCAGCCCCTCCACTCCACCCGGCCCTGGCTCTCTCCCCCACCTCCCTCTCCCTCTCTCCCCACCTCCCTCTCCCTCTCTCTCCCACCTCCCTCTCTCCCCCCCACCTCCCTCTCTCCCCCTCTCTCTCTCTCTCTCTCTCTCCCTCTCCCCCACCTCCCTCTCTCTCTCCCTCTCTCCCTCTCTCTCTCTCTCTCTCTCTCTCTCCCTCTCTCGCGCTCTCCACACCCGTCTGCCCAATTAAAACTCAGCTGTCAGGAAGAGATATTATATCACACAGCATGCGCGTGTCTGCACGTGTGTGTGTCATGCACACGTGTGTGTATGTGTGTGTCTGTGCCCATCCGCACATACTTTTGTCTGTGTAAATGTCTGGCTATGTTCTTGTGTGACTGTGCATGCACTTATATTTTCACATTTATTTATTTAATATATATTCACATTACTTATATCAGTGTTTTTCAAACTTTGTCAGACCAAGTCCCACTTAACCAATAATTTTTAAAAAATCATGGACTACTGTACCTAGCTAAAAAAAAAGAAAAACAGCAGACCTACTTCAACAGTATATTACACAATAGGCCTACTCACTGAACCACCTTGCTTATTGTTTTTGCACCTTGCTTATTGTGTCACAGAATTCATATGATTTAAAGTGGCATAGCTTACATAGGCAGTGTTGCAGAACTGTTTGGATTTGTATAGAAGTTGGTTCAATATTGCAAACAACTTATCTATATTATATTTTACCATGTCTGCTGATCACGGGATAGCTTGCGGACCGTACACTTTGAGAAACACTGACTTATATGAAAATATACAGTATGTCAATGTGTGCACATTATCCTCTGTACACACTATCCTTTTGAGTTTATTTTTCGCATTCTATTCCTGGTGGGTGATGTAGTTGCCGGGGCTTGTGGGTGTTCCGGCGTCCGCCAACGTGTTGATATGCGCGTGGACGGCTGAAGAGAGAGGGCGTGGGGGCCATCTGTGTGGCAGGAGCTTGGCACTGCAGTGACCGAGGAGTTGGGGGTGCCAGGAAGACTGGCTGGATTAGGTTACGCGCCGAGTGATTTGTAATTCTGAGTAATCACTTAGGACAAGCCCCTACACCATTTTATCTGTTCATGACTGTAGGCCAAAGTCAATACTCATAGGATAATAATGAGCGGAGACGAACGGAGGCCTTTTATTAAAGCTCAGAGGAACAAACCTGATGCCGGCCCCGCTTCCCTTTCAAAGGATCTCCTTCTCCCCCTGAAAGTGCCACGCTGCTCAGCACCCAATGGCCAGCAGCAGCAGCAGCAGCGCCTCTGAGCTCTCTCTGCACACACACACACACACACACACACTCCTCACTTTTGTTTCCACATAAACAAAAACAAACAGAAAAGGCTGAGGCACAGTGGTGGTGTAAGATTGTGGTTTTCTGTTTGTATGTGTGTGTGTGTGTATGTGTGTGCATGTTTTTGTATGGATTTGCATGTGTGTGTGCTTGTGTGTATTTGTGAATGTCTGTGTAGTGTGTGTATACCTGTGTATTTTAGTTAGAGTAAATGGGGGAGGTGTGTGTGTGTGTGTGTGTGTGTGTGTGTGTGTGTGTGTGTGTGTGTGTGTGTGTGGATAACATGGAGATATGTTTTCATTTGCTATCATAGGGGACCATCTGGACTACAGGGAACTTGCTTTGCAAATCTCACTCTTAGCAGAGAATCTCATTTCTTGGATTTCCTCAGAGCCTCGGAGGTGAAATCAGACACTGTGACACGTTCTTACATGTGTGCCTGTCCTTGGAGGATGAAATATTAGCTTTCTCCATAATATTGCTCTTGTTACTTTATGCCTTTGGGTGTGTACGTGACAGTGTCTGTGTGTGTGTGTGTGTGTGTGTGTGTGTGTGTGTGTGTGTGTGTGTGTGTGTGTGGGTGTGTGTGTGTGCACGTCCTTAGAGATTCCACCGCCAATGAATCTTGGGTCGACGTTCAACAAACACTGGTCAGGTGCGGCTGATAGGTGCAGTTCAGCTGTCCATAATATTTATGTGAAATCTGTATTACACAGTCAATTTGGCATCCCACAAGAGGATTAGTCTTAAAGGCCCCAGGGGGAGAGAGAGGAACCTGTGGCCAAATCCAGGTTTGTTATCTTAGATTAAAAAGCCAGTCAACATCGCAGTCTAATCCTCGCCACTGGCAAGGCAGCCATTGTGAAAGTCTCACCTATGCTGCTCCCAACAATACTCGTTGTGCCGCTGCACAGAGGCCCGCTGTCAGGAAGAAAGTCTTTTCAGAGGAGAAAAAGGGAGACAAACAAACAGAGAATTCTCATACTTTGCTTTATTATTAATGTGCTGTACAGATTTCAGAATTTTTTGGAGAAAGTAAGAAAGACTGTTTGGAGAAAGTATTGCTGGGGATCTGGATCTCACACTGGTTAACAAGCTCTTATCCCAATTTATGGATATCATAGTACAAAAGCGAAATAAATCATGAGAAAGTATGTAAAAACTGTTTTAATGTATATATTCACTCAATCATTAAACAAAATGTATACTGGAATTTCATATCAGACCGGGCTGGGATTTCATATCAGACCGTGAATGAGTCTTTGTGATCTGCCACAGAGCTGATGCTGAAACATCTTTCTTTCATTTGTACTTGAAAGCTGACAAGCCAAGGGACAGCGCTGCATTTCCTACCAGGCATTGGGCTCTGTTAGACTGAGCAGCTCTTCTGCTAAAGCATTGGGCTCTGTTAGACTGAGCAGCTCTTCTCCTGCTAAAGCTGATAAAAGTCCTGCAGGAGGAAACTGCACAATCAGTGAACTCGTTCTGCAAACCTGCACATGCACTATCACAAATAAATGTACATGTACACACGGGCAAAGGCAGGATAAGACTAAAGGTGTTTGAATCTGTGTCATACTGTGTTAACATACTGCATTAATCCCCATAGTCAGTCACACTAGCTAATTTATGTTAACTGAGGAATCTGAACACACAAAGGAACATACCTCACCTAAACACATACACAATGGACTGTTCACATATAAACTCATATGATGTCGCCCTCGCAAGACAGAAAAAAAAGGGTTGGGTTCCTCCCTCGGAATACTGGAGTGCATCTGGAAGCGAGTCCATGAAAAGTGCCTTCTCCCTGATAGCTGGAAACATTTTCAGTCGAGTGGAAAGCTTCTTCTGGGATTTGGCGCGGCTCCAAGAACACTTGGGCTTTACAGCTGTCTTACAGTGTTTAAAAGCAGCATATGGTACCCAACTACCATTGTCTCGCGACTAAATACCCTCCTTTTTCATCAGGAGAGAGCAGCCTTTTAATGTCAATTTCACGGAAATCGAAAGATTTCAGAGGGGGATGTGTGGGTGTGTGTGTGTGTGTGTGTTCTGGTGGGGGGTGTAGGTTGATCGGCCTCCCTCCTCTGTAATCCACAGCTAATGTTGGCAGTGATGACATTTCGATTCTCAGCCTGTGAGTTTGTGAAACAGCACCATCTGTGTGCTTTGGCTTAATTAGTGTAATGGCCACAAATATTAAGGCAACTGTTTCACATGACAGGCTGTTTCTACGCAAATGTGAAAAACCTCTCTCAGCGTGTGTAAATCCTATTAAAACACATTTGTTTCATGAAGGGGGCTAAATCTAGAGACATTTTGAGAATGCTGTACTGCAATTGATTGAAGCTACATACAAAATGTTATTGGTCTGTATGTGTATAGAATTAAATTGATGTGTATGACCCCAACGGGCCATGAAATACACGTTATCTGCTAACCACATTGAGCAGCAAGCATCATAACACCACACCACCCAGGGCCAGCTGTAATCATTGGGATTGACAACTTAACCCTTGACCCTCAAGTTACATTGAACTGTAGTACATGTCAAGAACAAAAATGTTTAAGGTGTCATGAAAAATAAGGGTCATTCCTTGCTTCCACTGGATGGCTTTATGAGTTCTACTACTCTTTAAATGTGGCTGGTGTTTTAGTAGTCTGTGTTAGTTTAGTAGTGATTTACACCCCACTGTCTGTTTTTACAAATATGTTTTGGAGACAACTTTATGGTGTTTTCTATTTCAGCAGACTTAGGAGTCATGGGAGGAAGAAACTACAAATGATTTGGAAACTTCTGAGCTTGGAGACAGGTGACAAATCTGCCAAATCAAACCAACATGGTGAAACAGGCACTTCCTGTCTGTCTGGACTATTTGTCATATTAACCAAAAACAAGCCTGCACCCACCCACTTCTCTCAGCTAATCCATAAATGTACCTTAGGTAACATGATGTATCCTGGGTAAACAAGTCAAAGAGTAAAACAAAAATACAAATTCAGCGCAATGGGAGCACTGGAGTAGTTGATAGCCAAACTGACAAAAACATGTCTCAGATGCTTTCCTGAAGGGGCACAAAACATGCAGCAAAAAAATAATTTGGCTGCTATATAAACTCTCATCTCAGGTGGGGGGAAATTAATGAAAAACCAATTGGTGGCATGGTATCACCTTTGGTTTTTGGTTCCAAATAATTGGAATCAAATTTAGTCAACAACAGGCACAGCATGTTGTGATATATATATGCCTGAGCTATAATCCCCATTTAAGTAATGCTGTCACATTCCAAATGTCTGATAACCCACCTACTGTGAACCTCATTGTATAATTTCAAGACCCAATTGCTTCGTTTAAAGCTTGCCAAATAAATGCAAACCCAGAGGAAGTACATTATTTATTATAATCTCACCAATCACTTTCTTCTCATTGCGGGGGATTCCAAAAAATTAAATGACATTAACAAATGAAAGTTAATACAGTTCCCTCAGAACAAATTACAATCAGTCTAAAGGTTAATGTTTCTGCTAATTTGGAAACGCTAGATTGCTGTCATCACGAGGAGGAAATGGTTTTGAAAGCCCTGACATTGTAAATTAAAGCTGTCAGCTCTCCTCGCCATGAATCGGGATCAGAGGAGGCAGTCACCTATGATGTCAGACAGGCAGGCAAACAGCCATGGGGGCCATCCTCATTTAACCACAGTCTAAAAAAGCGGGAGAGAGAAAAAAAGTTCCAAAGCCTCGGTTGCCCTGGAAGGTAACGGTCTCACCTTTGGGGCAGCATGGTCAAGTGTGACCACAAAGTGAGACTTCCCCCCCACCCCCTCTGCTGTGTCTTCCTGCTTAATGTGTGGCTGCCAGAGGTGAGGCTGATGGGAAAGGGACAGTCTGCCACACGGCATGCTGTGATGCGCTGTCAGAATGAGCACCGTTTATTTGGTCACTCCTGAGCACTCCTTTCAGTATTGTTCCCAGTCTTCTACTCGACTCTATTTATATTTTAAAGCGTATGTATTTCAGGGCTTCTTTGCAACTACATGAGAATCAGGATGTTAGGACTTTGAAAAGCTTTAAACATGTATGCATAAATGCATGTGTATAAAAATGTTAGAATCCATTAATAATGCATCTAAAGTATGATAGAGAATCTTTTTTGGACCATTTGTAATAAAATGTCTAAACTAAACATGACCTCATGTTAAACTATCATAACTAATAAATGTAGACTGTGGTACATGAATGTAGCAATATACATACAGACTATATTCTGTTTAAGGATTTTTTTCTGAACATTGTTCATGCTCTGTTATAACTCAGATATTCGGATTCTAATAATTTTAACATTTGCCAAGTTTTTCCCCCTATAATCAAATTATTCCATTCACTGCGGTTTCCTCTATTATTAAATGTTGCATGGAAAGAATTATATGTCCAAAGGAACGAAAGTAATCCATTCAGAAACACTGCAGCCAAGCAAAGTTCAAACAACTGCCGGTTTTGTCAAGATTCAAAGATTGCTCGGCTTCAGCACAAGATAAAGATAGTCTCAGTGCTCGTGGCAAACTCTTGTACATGATCCCAAATAATTTCTCGATGAGGGGAAATTGTAACAGACAGATCAGTCATCTTCAGCTGTAATCTTAAAAAACCTCTGGGATGTGCTGTGGCAACTAGCCAACTCCGCACAGAAGCAGGGCAGTCTGCCTTAAGTCCTGATTTTGCAGAAGAAAGCATTAAGAAAAATAAGTACAACAATGTGTATGTGATTTTCTTCTATTGGCTTTTGAAGCCTTTCTTCTTCTGTCTCTCGTGTTGTTGCTGCTGTTGTTATTGTTCTGAAAGATGCCCTGTTTGCTTCCATCATTTGCTGTCTGGGAGGATTCTGACAGAGTTGGGGGTGACTGGGATGGCAAGATCCATCTCCCTCACATAAAAGGTCAGGCGTAGGTTTCCTTTGTTAGAGAGAGAGAGAGAGAGAGCTCTCTAAACCCCCCATGCTAAATGCTAGTGCTCAAGCCTCCATCACTGGTCATTACAGCAGGCTGTCAAGAGCCCCTTCTAATGGTGTCTCACCTGACAGACTCCGAGACGTGCGCCACGGAGGAGGCACGGGGGCAAGGCAGTGGAGAAAATGAGGCGCTTTTCTGGGAGGCAATGGAAAAATCCCAATCGATACCCAACTCGGCCTCAGTGCTTTTCAATGACGTGACAAAGTGCCTTATTTATTAGCAAATCGCTGGTTTAAGGGAGAAATATATTGAATAAACGAGGACTCTCTCACCCTCATCCCCCCTGCCATGCCAACAGTGCAGGTTTCTTTTTTTTCAATGGCTGGCGCTTGATGAGTCGACACGAGCGACATTATGCACAGCGCTCTCATAAAGAAACGGCAATTATGGTACAGAGGCCATACAGATCTGACACCTGGAGTGAAGTGATTTGTTCTTTGCATTCAGAGGTGCGGACAGCATCAATCCCTTCTGAATCCCCTCGGAAGGCAAAGGTTCCATTGGGATGCAGGTCTGATTGGATTACCATTCTGAGATGTGAGTAATGTTTCATCCCAGCCGGCCGCAATCAATTGTAGGTATTGGCTGTCTCCACGCAGGTTATTTTCAGGGGGGTAGGCCATACTTTAATGGGGGATGGCGAGCAGGTGCTTCGCATTCTGCCGTGTTTCCGAGACTTTGTGGTGCAGCTGGAAGGGAATGGTGTTCTGTCTCTCTGGCTTGTATTACAATACAAGAGGTTAGAGCCAAAATAAGTCATTATCCTGTGTTTCACTCAACACAAAGCGATCATCACAGAATTCTGCCTCAAGGCCAGCCAACGTGAACAGCCGTCAACAAATGTGTGACATCGCAAAACAATACGAGACATGAATCTTTTCATGTATGACCATTTTATATGACGCTTCTGTCTGTAACCCAGTCAAGCCGCTAACATCACAGGTCAGGCCCTCAAACCTTGCGCGGTGGCTTTGGGTTGTTCAAGTCTGACTTAGCCAGCTTTGGGTTATTAATAGAGAGCTGTTGAGACTTTTTCCTTGAGCTGACATTGCTCTCGCCGTGTCCCTTCTCTGCGCTGACCCCACGCTGGGGCTCGGAGGGCTGTGAAAGAGGCCCGAGGTGCTTTTACGAGGGTGACTTATTGCTGCCGTGATGAGGCACACGCGCGAGCAGAGGCCGGCGGGTGCAACGCCGCTGGGTGGGTGGGGGTTGGGGGGGACTGGGTGGTGTGTCTCCATGTGTGGAGAGTGGAGGGCAGTGGGGGTGGGGGCTGGTGGTATTACACACCTTCACGGTCTCTAGTAACAACCACTGACTCCAGAGAACGTGAAGGACAATGGGAATTGGACGGCAGAAGTATAGGTCAGCTTTATGGCAATAACTGGACATTAAAGGGATGTCAGGTAAGGAATGGAGCGGAGGGAAAAGGGCGCGCTGAGGCTGTGTATCGGTGGAACGCTCTTGCTTCGAATGGGCCACCTTTCCCACGGATGTGCTGGCCCGCACCTATTGCTTTGTGCGGCGGAGAGGGGTGGATGCCGAAGCTCGACCGGGGCCAAGGATTTAATACGTGACCCTGGGCCAGCTGCTGTACCTCCTCCTGCTTCGGTTCAACCAGCTGTAAAATGAGGTGCAGGCAGGACCCCAGTGGTAATGAGAAGTGGCATCTCGTTCAGGCTAACCTCGGGAAAATCGCTTCTATAAATACCTTCTATAAATAAAGTGTACCTTGGCTGGGTCCTGCGCGGGGCGTTTTGAAAAGGTCATCTCTCGCCCATCACCAAGCCGAAACCCCCCACCACCACCGCCACCGCCATCAACACTACCCCACAACCTCAACCTGCCCCCTTTTTCCGTTTTTTCCTTCCTTCACCACCCATACTTCTTCACTCTCTCCAACTACTCTTTCCCCCCTCAGTCTCTCATGTTTATTTACAGCACATATTCCATCTCGTCTGCTCCTCATTGCTTGATGGGGTGGCAAGACCTTGTCTGTTTACTTGCACATGGTTTGACTCAGGAGCCCACGCTTGACCCATGACGTCATGGTGGGATTGGGGATGGGGCATGGACCCCCATGGAGAGACGACGTCAGCAGCAGCAGAGGGCCATGGAGTTCAGAGAGGAAGATGGTGGGAGGTGGGGGGTGATGGTGGTGGTGGTGGGGGGGTCTGCGTAGAGGCGTCGAGGCTGAGGGGGATCTGCTCGCTGTTAATTGCCTCCCTAAAGGGTTAACATGTGTGTCCAGCTCATAGCCATGTCTCATTATGTCAACACCCGTGTTGCTTGTCATGCTTGGTTCAGAGCTTGGCACTGAGGAAACAGTGGAGATAGACACAAGAGAACATATAGCACCAAGGGATTCTGGACCACCTCCATGGATAAATAAGTTATATAATACAGTACATAAACCTGCATAATGCCACTCATATATATTGTATATTTGGGACAGTATGCATCACAGACAGACTGTAAAGGCCTCACAATTGAGGACATTTCTCTTCAATACCACTCATCTTCACATTTCAGTACCAGTTGCATACCACTATAGCCTGAACAGACTGCATTGAATAACTGAATTGAAACTGAGTTGAAATGTATTGAAATTATATACAGTATTTAATACATTTACATTCAGTCATTTAGCTGACGCGTTTATCGAAACAAAAAGGGAAACAGTATGTCCTATATGAATATATAGTCATCATTATATGAGATTTCCAGTGTGAAACCATGTTTTCTCTAGACAAGAGCTTGGTACGAACACTGGGTTTTTGGTGCCGTGCCTGAAACACTAACCAGGCCTTTGTTGTTAGCTTGTTCCATCTCCATGCGCTGCCGCTGGGCTCTGGTGGTGGAGTACCTCCTGGGCCCTGGCCTCTCTAACAGGCCCCCCAACCAGCCGGCCCAGGGGGCCACTGCAGGTCAGCCTCAGTGACGCCTCCGGTCCTCTGCTGGCTGCGTCTGCATAACATAAGTTGATTAGCCTCATAACCACACAGATCTGGGGGCTCAAACTGACGCATCCGAGAACGCTTATTGATCATTATTTCCATTGATCAGGCTGACCGTGGCAGCCCAGCTGGGATGGCTGCTATTGATTCGACTGAATTAGCAACGCACAAAAGGCTGGCAAATTAGTTTACACGCGGCGCATGAAAAGGAATATGACAGCACATTTCAGGGGATCTCTTTCAAGGATTATTTCCACCGGGCGTCTGGTTACGGGCCTGATACACCCAATACAAGCAATTGATTTGGCCTTTATTAAGTAACAAGGTATTCTGTTGCAGTAATAGGTGGCCTCAGCGGCCTCTAAGAGGAGCCAAATTACATTAGAGCATATTAAAATGAGAAATGGTGTGCTGTGTGTGTGTGAGTTCACTCTAGTCTGTGCGGCTAGAGTTTGAGTTGGCAAGCCTTTTTAACACAGCTCTCCTCTTCAGGCTGAAGGGGATGGACAGGAGAGTGTATGTTTGATCTCACCCTGATGCTGACCCATTGACCCAGAGAGGGTCTCCTGAGTCCCCCACCACGCCGGGGCACGGACTGCTGGAGAGTCTGCGCTGGCCCCTCTGTCCAGAGGAAGGCACATTACATCACATCTTATCAGCAGCAGCAGCTCCAACAGAGCTCCTTCTCTCACCGCAGGCCCCTCATTACGGCCTGGGAAAAACCAGGGGCCTTTCTCGGCCATGAAATATTGATGCCCTGCGCGAGACAAATGAGTAAATAAGTCATGAAAAACGGAGACAACACACAACGGGGAGTGAGTGGAGAAGAACGGTGGGCTTTTGCACCCTTGAATGTTTTAAGCTCACCAGAGGGATCTGGAGGTGTGTGTGTGTGTGTGTGTGTGTGTGCGTGTGTGTGTGTGTGTGTGTGTAGTGAGGGGGTGGGGTCTGAATAAAAAAAAAAAGACTTCCCCAAACACACACACACATTCCAGACTGCTACAGTAGGCCTCAGTAAGGTTGGGGGTATGAAGAAAGGATTAAAAACTGGTCTGTGGGAAGTTACCGGCACATTTGGCAAAGAGTCATAATGTCCAACATTTTGATGACTCCATTTAAAATGTGCAGAGTATGTAAAACCTGACCTGTGGTGAACTTGTGGATGTACTCATCTCAAAAAATACTGGCGTTTTTATAAAGAAAAAGACTTGTCTCCCATTTCTAAATTAGCACGGCCCAACGAACAATTTCATCCAATCCGACAGGCAACACCGTTCTCATCTTTGTGAAGCACAGAGCGAAATGGCCATTGAAAGATTGCGCCTCACATTCTGATACGTACAGAACAAAAAAAAAGAGGGAAATAGGCACTTCCCTTTAAATATCCCAGGGGGTCTCATTTTGCGGACATCATTTTTTTGGGTCAGCGAGTTAATGCTAAAAATATGTCCTGCCAAAACCCCTCCATTTATCTGGGTGGGTATTCTGTGTCAGGCTCAGCGTGTGCTAGTCTCAGTGGGACTCCCTCGCCACGGAGCAATACGCGCCTGACTGGCAAACTTAGACATTATCTCCGCTGCGATAGCCTCTACCGCCTCTCCATCTCAGCGCGCGCCCACGCCACGCTACCTCCGCTAGTAATTAGACGAGTCAAAGTGACATACCCCTCACTTACAGCGCGCCGGGCTTAGCTTTCCACCGTGTCAGGCATTTTTTTTTCTTTTTCTCTCTCTCTCTCGCTCGTTTCTCTCCGAGGGGCACTTCTAATGACATTTCATTTGAGTGACCCCCACGCTCAGCGTTGCACTTGCTTATATTTAGCGTTCGTTTTTGGAAAACGATGACAGACACTTCTTGCACCAACTGAGAGCAGCAGCTTTTGAGAGGTAATGAGCAGCATTGGGAAGAACAATGCAGCCTTCATACTGCAAAATAGTGAGCCACTCTTTCTCTTAGAATCCCTTTGTTTTTTTAATGGTACAACTTTAGGCCTCTCATGTGCCAGGTACTTTTACCAATCTGAACCCTTCTCACCCCAAAACCTTCATGTGAATCTTCCCGGTGAATGGGTCAAACATGTGCATTTTACAGTGGCTGGCAGCAACACTGAGGACTTTGAGGAGGCCTTTCGGGGAGGCTGTCAGAGGGCTTTGTGCTGCTAAAAGGGTGCCGTGATGAGCACTGACACCGGAGATCGTGTGGGGCTTTTAAGAGCTGAATGCAGGTGATCTCCATCACAGGTCGATCAGAGGCGGCTGGAGCACTTCACTGTCACCCACAAAAAAAAAGCCTGCACTTACAGTTTTCTCCCTTCTCGGTGAATGGGTGTTCAATGAAATGTGAGGTTTTTGCACTCTCTGGGCCCTGTTTGGTCACCCTTTTACCCCTGTGGACACAAAAATACTTTGGTGAAGAACATTTGGTTGTTTTTTGTTTTCTTCCACTTTGGTTGTTTTTTAACTTCTGTTTTTCTACTTGAACGCTACAGCATTCAAATAGTCCAAGAGACAAAGCGCTCGCCAACTCCACGAGGGGTTATTGTTCTCAATATCAAACGTACAGATGTGCAGTCAGCTATCGTGTGCCTCAACCAGCCTCTCGGCGCTTTAGTGACGCTCGCGTGGCTGCACCAAGGTTATTCCCGCGCCGTAATCTGTCCCTCCCGAGGCCCTTTTTGCACGCTGAGCCTGCGAGCCCCATCAGCTCCTGCTACGTTAGCTGTTTAAACAGGGTGTCCCTCTGACCAGGCAACCCATTCAAATCTCTCCATGCCTTCCCCATGCCTTTCGGGAAGGTCCCGGCACAAAAATGGACAGAACAGAGAAAGAGAGAGAGAAACGGATAGATAGGTAGAAAGAGAGTGAGATGGCGGAGAGAGAGGGAGAACAGAGAGGGACAGTCCTCCCTGCTGTGACCGGCCCTCTCTCTCCTGTCCACCCCCCATCTCTCCCACCTTCATCTCCTGCCCTATTAACAACTGTTACTGGGACTTTAATTACGCCCCTGTGATCGTGCCGAGCGGTCCCTGCCACGTGTCATCTCTCTCCCGGGGGAACGCCACCGCGTAATTACCGGCATCCATCGCCGGCTGCCCCGTTCCTCCGTCACCGTGCCGATAATCACGCCGTCGCTGGGCAACATCTGTTCCCTGAGCGATGGGTCCAAAAGGGCCCGGGCCTGTCAGGAGAGAGAGCGCTTTCCTGGGCGCTGGCTCACCCTTGACCTTTCCAAAGACTTCCGCAGGCTAATTTGTTTACTCTTTAGGAGATGGAGGATTTTGGGATAAACAGTGAAAAATGAAAAAATATGCCGGCAGGGCCTTTGTGAAGTGGCGTGAGAATAAAAGAGAGTACATATAATTTTCACTCTCTTCAATTTTGCCTCCTGCCGACTAAGCTCTCATTATCACAATATGCAAGATACACAGACGTGTGTAATTCAGACACAGCACACACACACACACACACTTAAAGCATGCCACACAACACAAGCACACAAAGCCATTTAACCATACCCCTTTTTTTGTGGTCCATTTTAATGGTCTTTTATCACTTGAAATTGGAGTTTGAGGGAATTCAAAGCTTTATCACTCCTCTCTTCATCTATCCCCACACGACGTAATGAAATTATGATGAAAGGAACCTCCACCTGTCCAGCTATCAACTCTGGAACATTTTAGATCTCGAAAAACACATTATGCAATTTAATATTGCATTAGTGTTAGTTGAATTCATATGCCTGTCTCCCTCAGATGTGCTTTAGAAATGGCAAACTTTTTTGCCACTGAGTTTTTGATCACAGCGTTTCACTGATTTCTCCCCTAAGCAAAAGGAAAACAGTTTATTTAGGCCTAATTATATCCTGTAAGCCAAGCATCCTGTTTTCCAGGACAAAAAAACATCCCTTAATATAACCTGTATTATTGTGGATGAACTTCATAAGCTATATTTAAGCCTTCTCACCACATCAATCACACCCTGGCCTGGGTGATGACTTCTCTGAGGTCTCTGATTTATTCATGTCATAGCAGGTCTTCTGTCCCACAGCCAGCTGATGCCTCCGTGATTGACAGCTCCTTTTATGAAACAGTATTGATTGCCGCAAAAACAACTATGCGAGTCGAAAGTTGTTGGTTTTATTTCCCTCGTAAAAAAGGTGGAATATGTGAAAGCCGAAAGGCGAATCAAAAGCAGGAATAAGGGGGTATGATAAAGAATGCATGAGGTCTTGGTGGGATGAGTTTTGCCTCGCCAAACTTTTTTTTGAATTAAGGATGTATCAAGGATTTAAAACAAGGGAGGGCCATCATTAGATGAAGGTGTTATTGCCTTTTTATTGCACCGAGTGCACGATCAGTCTTCCGTCTGCATCTGTCAAACGGAAAGGAGATGTAAATCACTGGAGGCTATCTTTTATTGGCAGGCCAACAACAACAACAAACAAAACACACACACACACATACAGAGAGAGAGAGACACACACACACAATGTGTTATTTGTCTGGTCTATGTCGATCAGAAGTGAAGGCCGGGTGCACCATCTGCAACCCTGGCCGGCGAGGGTGTGTACAGGGCAGAGCTGTGGGTCAGGACCCTTTCAGACTGAGGAGCACAGACCACATCCACTGCCCGCTGAGTAAGGCCAAACTGTCGGCAAGTTAGTCATAGCTAAAAGTTGTAAGTTAGGCCTAAGTCATATATTTTTTCATAAATCAATCATCTGACCATCCCATCCTCTGACATGTTGGCTGTTTTTCAGACTTTTGGGAACTCATGATGATGTGCACCCTTGTTTCATTCATGCTGTCCATCTGTTGAGCATATCATGATCAGCACAACGCACTCTGGTGCACCTTCCAGCATTTACACATCTGAAGTGTATCAGAGCCAAGTGTATGAATGGAGGCCTCTGTGCCGACATCCTAATGGACGCTAATCTCCAGTCTGATTGAGACTTCTGCTTGCACTTAATTGATTAGCTCCATATATGTTTTTTTTTTTGTGTGTATTCTTCATTGGGATTTGGCGTGGGGCTGTGGGGTGACCCTGGCGCTGTTCCGACGTGACTCGCTGATCTAATAGTGGCTCTTTTATCCGTCGGAAGATGTTCCCGTGAAAAGGCGACTTGTCTCAACTCATCCATGTCTCGTCTAAGCTCCGCACCTCCCTCTGGTTCCTCTTTTTCACTTTCTTGGTTCCCTCTTTTTTTCATACTGGTCTGTGAGTCACCATTCGGGGCCAAGTTTTTCATGGGAAGCGAGGGAGGCCGTGGCCACGGGAGAAGCCGAATCAGGGAGTAATCAGCACACAAATCTGTGGAGACCATAAAGTCATTTCCCCCCTTTTTGGCTGATGAGATGCAGCAGCACTCCTTGCGCATTCCCAGTATTTTCCCATAATAGCCATTTTTTGAAACCACATTTTGTGCATCAGAGCACTTTAGAAATAGGCAATGTGCTGTGTGTGTGTGTGTGTGTGTGAGAGAGAGAGAGAGAGAGTGTGTGTGTGTGTGTGAGACAGAGGATGTAAATAAAGATATGCCCTGCACTTAATCTTAAAAAGTATGTGTGTGTGTGTGTGTGTGAGACAGTGTTTTGGGCAGTAGGGAAAAGTTGAAGCGGCTTAAATAAAAGGAGTACTTTTGATCAAAGACATGGAAATATCTATGCATTTAAGCAGGTCAGAATCTTTAAAAGCTGTTTTATTTATTCCGTCTTTTAAGGGATGTCATAGACTGCAAATATTTGGCAGCTGTGACATTAACGAGCAACGTATTAGAGCGGGAAAAAAGTCATAAATATGCATCGAGATATTAGGGTGGTGTTAACTGTAAGCACCTGTCTACTTAACACTGACAGGAAATCATTGAGTGACTTCATGAAGACCCCCCTCCCTCCCCAAGCCACATGTGTCCTTCCTTATTTCATGTCGCCTTACCTCCTCGGTGACAGCCCTGCTGACAATCCGCACTTCAAGAAAAAAAATAACGTTTTTTTTTTTCTGAGATGTCAACTTTTGCTGCTGATATCTCAAGGTTAAGGCAGGTTGTTTGCCTGTCCGCTTCACTCTCTCTCTCTCTTTTCCTCTCTCTCTTCCATGAATATTGTCCACCAAGGCAACTGCATTGTAAAATTAATAATGCATTTTCTTTATTTTTTCCCAAGGAGATTGGGACTACACAGATACATCTGTCATGTCAACTTTCAAATCCATAAAAAAAGAACTCTCTAATGTCAGAGGTTGTGCATGCATTTGAATTTTTGTCAGTGTGAGCTGTCTTTGGGTATTAATATTGAGTGAGAAATATTTCACTTGTGTCCTCTGCGTGAATCATTTTCAAAGAAGTTTAAGGAGGGAGGGTTAATCTTGGATTTTGTCCCTCTCTGAATGGGGTAATCTCTTTGCAAGACTGCTGTGTTTAAAAAAGCATATTTTTATTACAGTTAAGGCAGGCTTCCTGGACAGGAATTAAGGACTGGTTCTGGACTTAAATTCTGTTTTCAGCTCAGAATCTGCATTCAAAATGCAGGTTTATGTGAGACTAGGCTTAATCCTTTTCAGCGGAGCCACCCCATTCTGTCTAATTATTTATTTAGTCACTTTGGTTTTGCAAAGTATATCCGAATGTGTTCTGTCCTTTCATTTTTATCACTACAATTCCTATTGCTAGTTATTTGTTTGTTCTTTGAAGGCTAGGTTGCTCATGTACCTTACCAGCACTGTGGTCTGCCTTTGTTCCGTCAGAAAATTTATGCTGGATATTATGTGACCTTAGACTGGAGAGGTTGTCATTTTTAATGGTTCAGTGCTTTACTGCATCCAAGTTGTTACCTCTGACCTGCAACACTATGGTCTTTGAGATTGTGGAAAACAGTTTGAAGGTAAACGCAGGTCTACTTTAATAAATGCGCGTGGGGGTGAAGCTGTCCTTCCACTGGCGAGGGAGGGCAAGCCAGACGCCTCAACCTCCCTGCTTGGGAATGAGGCCACTTTACAAGTGTCTGCCTGTCACACCCCAGGACTCGGGGCCTAGACAGCCGCCAGACCAAAGGTGCTGTTGTTTACCGTTGTGCTCCCTCTCCTCCCCTCTCCTCTTTTTTCCCCCCCTCTACCCTTTCTCTCATTCTCTCTCTCCCTCTGTTTCACCCTCACGTAAAGCCAGCCGGACCCCCTCCTGCTCCCTCAGCCGCGCTGCTGCCGAGTGCCAGAGATGGAGAGGAGGTGGGGGACGGGCGGAGGGGTGTGGGAGATGGAGGAAGAGGAGGAGGAGGAGGACCTGGGCTGTGATGCCGGAGGTTGGCGTGGGTCAGAACCCAACAAGCTGTGCAGGGAGCCGCTCCCACGGAGCCTGAGCAGGAGGCACTGTCGGCCCAGGTGGTACCCGCCACACACACACACACACACACACACACACACACACACACACAACCACCGCCGCAACCACCCCCATCTCCAACAACCGCCCACCCCCTGTGCGGATGCCTCATGCAGATGAACTGTTTGAGACATGATGCAGGGGTGGGAGGAGGGGTGGTGGGAGGTGACGTGGGGAGAAAAAAAACAACCTAAGCATCAGCCATGCCTTTAAAATGCCTTTGAAGACTTATGACTTGGTCCGGCGGGCTTTCTCGTAAACACCTCGGCGGGTAGCCGGGGGGGAATGTGCCACTCACAGCCCAGTCAGCACAGCCCTGCGGATTCAGTGTGTGACTTCACTCTTGCCCGGTGTGGTATGCCGCATGCGTGAGTCCCACTCTCTTTCAGCTTAAAGGTAAACGAATATACAAAGTAAACATGACTTAATTAAGTCTGCCCATTTGCCAATTAAGCAATAAAATATACGAGTTACTGTATGTTCATCATGTGCTATTCTGTTTACATAAAGATGCTCAGACTGGCTTTCTCTTTCTTTAACGCAGTACAAATCCATCCAGTGATATTAAAGATCATCAGTTCAATTTCTGAAGGAGCCTTGTTTTTTGTTTTTTTTGCGTGAGGTTCACTCTCATTGTTCTGACAGGTGAATACAGAAACATATGACTTGATGATGACACGCCCCAATTTAAAGGTACACTATGCAATATTTTCACCTTAATATAACCTTTACAAAGCCAATTTGATGGTAAACAAACTTGTAGGTAATCGTTCACCTGGCATAACCATACTGTACAGTCGCCAAAATAACTGAACCTGCATAATAGGCTACCTTTAATGTGGTCACATTTCATTCTCTGTGAGACTGCAGTCTCTTCAAAGTCTAAGTGGCTATGAATAGAAAATCAATTTTTGGTCAGACACATCATAGTAATACGCCAATTAATATGTTATACTGTACAATGAAACATCTCTGTGATGAGAACGAAGTATTTGGAAACAGTACCAGCCAAAGACTCTTGTGACACTAAAAGTAGTGCTAAATGCTAAGTTCACTTCATATTAGAAATTCTGTTCACCCAAATTGCTGATGTTGATAAATGATTTATAGGATTTGTCTCATCTTATAGTATGTGTTCCCTAACTAAAGTGTTATTTACTTGTAGGCTATAACTTGCACCATAGGTTACGAAAGAAATCCATGCTATGCTAACAATAGTTTTTGCTAATCTGTGTAGATGCAGATGAGTTCTCAAAGCAGTGTTGTACGGATGCAAACATTTTGAAAAAATCTTGTTAAAAAACAAACCGTTCAGCCCCTTAGTTTGTCTGTTTTTGTTTATGTTACTGCTTGGTGTTTAGATGATGCTCAGTAAAATCAGACTTGAATTGAGTTGTTATTGATGCTATTTTAAAAATGTGGTGGTGAATAATGGAAGACAGAGAAGTGGTTCGGTTTTGATCCGTCCACAAAGAGAATGTGCAGCACGCAACCACAGAGTAGAACTGTGGATTTGCTGCTTTAATCTGTATTTTTATGTCCACTGATAAAGCAATCAGAGACAGCAAAGTTGTTAAGTACAGACCATTTTGTAGTGAAAATAAGTAGTGTTGATCATAGTGATCGCACATGTTCACTTACACACACACACACACACACACACACACACACACACACACAACACACACAGAGAGAGACATGCACGCACACACACACACAAACACATGCACTCACACACACACACACACACTCAGACATGCAAGCACACACCAACACACATCTATTTGGCTAAAATGCCTCCCAGATTGCTGGACGTCTTGCCAAGCGACGCAGGCTGCTACTGAATTAGCCTTTCATCCAGTCTGCTGTGCCTTCCCAGTCCAACCAAACCACAGTCAGCCGCGGCTCCTTCGGCTACTCCTGTGAAGCAGGAGGCCCACTTCAAAACTTTCATTTGAACCTATACACCTGAGGCACATGCTAAACCTATCCTTTTATCTCTCTCTCTCTCCCTCCCTCTCTGTAACTCCATTCCTCTCTCTCCTCTCACTTTTTTGATATATCTCTTCAGTGCTGACCCTTTGTGTGTGCATGTGTGAGTGTGTGTGTATATATGTGTGTGTGTGTGTGTGTGTGTGCAGCGTGTGAATGTGTGAGTGTGCATGTGTGTGTGTGCACTCTGCGGGGCAGGGAGCGGGCCAGACTGGCGTGTGAACTGTGGAAGCGGAGGGCTGCCCTCCTGTGTGGTGTGGAGCCAGCCTGCTTCCTGTCTGCAGCCGCGGCTGCATCCTCAGCTGGAGGCGCTGATCTCTGAGAGACACTTGGCTCGTCTCTCCCCACTGGACACCACTTACCAACCAGGCCGTGGAAGACTGTGTCTGTCTGTGTGTGTGTGTCTGTGTGTGTGTTTGTGTGCGCGTGTGTTTGAGGGAGGAAGTGTTGTGTGAGAGAGAGACAGAGTGAGTGTGTGTGTTTTAACAGTTTTTACACTGTGTCTCTGTGTTTGTGTGTGCTAGCTTATATACAGTATATATATATATATATATATATATATATATATATATATATATATATATATATACATACTGTATATAAGTATACATGTGTGTGTGTGTGTGTGTGTGTGTGTGTGTGTGTGTGTGTGCGTGCGTGCGTTACCAAGCTGATCCCTAGCATGATGAGGAGATGCCGGTGAGGCCTTGTGATCACCCCATTAGCCCGAGGGCTGGTGTGTGTATGTGTGTGTGTCTGAGTGTGTGAGTGCATGGCGCTGGGAATTTTACACACTGCCAGCGGGACAGAGACACAGACAGAGCGCCACACAGACACAGACACACACACAGACAGTTATTGATGTCTACCGGTGGTCTGAGTCGGGGCTGGTCCCGCCATGTCACTCCGACACAGACATCACCGGGACAACCCCCCGCCCGCACCCGTCTGTGAAATCAAAGGCCTGAGAGGACACATCAGTGCCATTGTGGGCCACCTTCATTCACCCCCTCCGACTCCCTCCGACTCCAGCACTCACACAGGACATCTCAGTCAAGACCCAGAGATCCCACCGACACCGCGGCTCAATTTGAAAGCCGAAAAAAAAAAAGCAAAGGTTGCACAAATATCCGCAAAGGGATGATGCATTTGTGTCAGTGTCATTAAATGTTCTATAGTCACGCCATTAACGGGTGACAAAGTGGACTGATTATTGATTGGGATTAATGAGCACTTATTACATCAAGGGTTTCATTAAGCGCACGTCCAGGGGAGATTTAATCTCCTCCGTTTGGAGAAGATGATAAATAACGAGGCATCGTTCATTAGGCCCCTTCCATAAATACTCCGGCGAGTTCTTAATTAACTCGGAGCAGCGTGCTCCGCACCATGTGCACGGCGGCTCCCAGTCAGTCACAAACAGGCCATTCGATACTCCCAGTAAAACGACTCTGGCTCACTCAGAGATGGATGGAGACTCTCCCCCTTCTCCTCCCCAGTCTCCAGAAACCCCCCAGCACCACATCTTACTCACCCACCCAGTGACCCCCACCCCCTATCCGTCGGAGGTCAATTATTTCCCTTCCCATGTCAAAAGAGAAATAAACAGCAGGACATGGCCGCTATTTCTGCCTCACGTCTGCACCCATGAGCTATGAGACCGAGCTGGAGATCCCTATCTCGGACATAGGCACACACAGAGACACACAGACACAGTCACACACACACACACACACACACACACTCAAGCCTCTTCCCTTCTTTACCTTCATTACGAATTCTTTTTGTTTATGCACGGCCGCAGCCGAGGCTTGCTCCTGATAGTTCTAGGTCAGGCTGCGCCCGGCCACGGGTCCCCCCTAAATAAACACGCAGGGACTAGCCAGGAAGGAGCGGGTAGCCTTTGCCCCCCAACCCCCATGATTAATCAGCCAGCAGATTCGGGGTGACTGCTTGTATACACGCCAAGAGCCCAACCCCCACCCCACCCTTCCCTTCCCGCCAAAGCAGAATGGACCAGAGTAGAGTGGAGTTGAGCGGAGAGGAGAGGAGAGGGGGCCGTGGCTGGACACTGTGGCCCTTTGACAGGCTGCATGGATCAGGTTCCCCTAACAGACTTGATGGGTTGCCATGGGCCGTGCCGAGAACACGGCCTGTGGTCAGACAGGGGCAGCTGAGGATGTAATCCACAGATGCACGAGATGGGATGTGTGGGTACTGAGTCTTTCTGAATGTGTGTGTGTGCGTGTGTGTTTGTGTGTGTGTATGAGTATGTGTATTTGTTTTATTCTGCAAAACAAATATAGTGCTACTCCAGCCAAATACATCAATTTTGTTTTCATTTTCATGGCTCCTGGGGCTTCTCTGACTATAACAAACGAGCGTGCCATCACCGATCAGCCTGCATAAGACAGCCAAAGGTCTTTGATCTCTACTATTACAGAAGTTGTGTAACTCACTGGAAAGCGTGTGGAGTTCCTCCCATTGTCTTATCTCTCCAGGAGCTGGCAGACATGTGTTGGACTCTGGCGTGAGCTGCCTTACCGAGTCGAAGCAGAGCTCCGCCAGGCCTCATCAGCACGCACCAGCCTCGCGGTGTGGACACCCGTCTCTCTCCTCCTCTGTCTGTCCATTTCTCATCTCCTCTTCCTCCTCTTTTCTTTTGTCTCTCTCACATCCACCCCCACCTCCCCCATCCCCCAATCCGCCCTGCCCTGCGGCTGCCTTCATTAGAGGCAAACAGTGGCCTCTCACCTGTCAGCTCCACTCTGGCCCCCGGCCACTAAAGGCCAGTGTGGAGGCTGCAGGCCGTGCGGGCCGGGCCCCAGGGCTCGCGAGCTGCGCCTATCCTCGGGCAAGGTGCGGCCCCGTGTGGTGCTTCTGTCCAGCAAAAAGGTTATCTGCTGCGATTGTGGCAGTAGGCTTCAACTCCATACCTGCTGCCGCAAGGTATGGAGAGATACAGAGATTGAGGAGAGGAGAGCGGAGGACGAGGAGGAGGGTGCATAGGGAGTGATGAAGGAGAGGGGTAGCAGAGGAGTATGGGGGTTTTGCCCAGGGCATGGGTCGAGGCAAAGTGCATTCCTCAAAAGCTTCCAGGCAGGTAGAGACCACCACAGGCACTCTTCACCACCAGAACACAAGGCCTCTAATATCTGTGCCCAACACCAAACCAGCAAAACCTGCACACATTCCCTCTTTCTTTCTCTCTCTCCCCCTCCCTCTCCCTCTCTCTCCTTCGCAGCCTAAAATTGCCCTTTTTAATTCACCCTCAGTGGCTGTGCTCTCTATGCAGATCTCTATAACTGAACCTGTGTGTTTTTTTCACTCAGATAATGTGTTGATTATTTTTTTCTCTTAATCCCATGTTTGTAGTTCCCAAACGATTCATAGGTTGGGTTTACAATTCCGCCCTCCTCATTTGGAATCAAACAATTTACTCATTTGCTTGTCACATGCCCAGTTTAATTTCGGCCAGTTCCCCTCCATATTCCAACAGATTTGATTTCTCATGCTGAACACAGTTTGTGGAGAAGGGCCATATGCTGCCAATTGCAGCAAATTACCCCGGATGGAGATTATCGATATTAAAAAAGGAGGCAGCATTTGAAGCGCCATTAATTCTCCCAGTGTTTTCTTTTCCTTTTTTCCCTCTCTCTTTTTTCTCTTTTTTTCGTCTCATGATGAGATTGCTTGGCACACCAGGCCCGGTCTCTTATCGTGGTTTCAGACACCGCAATCAAGCGCCATAATCAGGGTTTGCGAGGCGGAATGAGGCTGGGGCCGCGGCCAGCAGACGCTAATGCGGGGCTCTGAGGGCCGACAGCCGGCCAACACCCAGGGCTCTCGCCAGATGGGAGGCCGCCATTAAACACGGACAAGTGCCACACACACACACACACACACACACGGTTGGTACCATGCCAGTTCTACACTTATTACTCATACATACACACACCTGTACGCGTACAAAGAGGTCTATATATATTACACACACAACAGACAGGTTTCCCCATAAATCCACAGAGCAATTCCTCACACACACGTCCAATATTCCTACACAATGACAACATTTACATATTGCAAGAACACAAATGCCAAATAAACACACCACATAATACACTGACACAGGAAATGCAGATTTGCAACCGTTTGCTGACTTAACATGCCAACCTGAGCAGAAGGTGCCATCAGTGGTTGATTATACCAATCGCACTTTATCTCTGTCCATGATATTTAAAGCGGCTGTAAACGATGCCATCATATCTTTCTAACATCCATCAGATTAAGGAAGGCCAAAGGAGCTGATCGCTTCTTAATTGTACAGTTTAGTAACGGCCATCAGAAAACCATACAAACCTATTTAAACATTATAACATGCAGCAGCTTTCATGTGTTTCAGTGTTGCCATTGCTTTGCAGCACAGATTGCTTTGATCTGGGACTTATTCTTATCAGGGAAATATGTAATAGAGGCTAATGTGGACCAGTGGGATCTGACATGCATAAAGGAAAATAACAAGCTTTGTGAAAAGTAGCTCTCTAGAATCTTTGGTGAAAAGTATGAAAGTGCACTTTCTCTCTTCTGAGTAAGTGCATGCTGTATGGTCCTATCTGTCTGTCTGGTGAGGTGTCTGTATCTGTCTGTGATTGTCTGTCCCCCTTGAGTCCCTCCCCAGTGTCCCTACAGTGTATTACTCTCACTCACATCCCCGCCTCCTACTGGCCTGTCCATGGATCCTACACGCTGCTCTCTGAGCGTTTCCTTTCCGATTTCCTGGCCAGAGGGACACCAGAGGTGCACCGGAAGGCGACACAAAGACGGCTCTCTCAGCACCATCTGTGACTTTGGTTCCGTCTGACTGTGCCCAGACAGACAATTTTACTTTTGTTTCACCCCCCCATCTCGTGCATGTACACCATACACACGTGTTCATCTAACGCATCAGTAAACAGACAAAAACACAAATCGCTACTTGCTTTAAACTTCACAAAAAAACAACATGCAATTGCTTGATGCAACAAGAGGCCTCCAACAGGATCTCAGCTGATGGCACCTGCCCAGATCAACTCATTACAACAAAGCCCATGCAACTTAAATCCATCCGCGGCGTTTGGCGGTCCTGGCTTTTTTATGGTATTTTCCTTTCTCTAATTGTCCACTGTCTCTTGTGCCGTAAATCTCTCACAGCGGAGCCATTAAGCTAAAACGTCCGGCTGTGACTTTGGTCCGAAGCCGGCGGCCCAGCGAAGCAGAGGAAAGGCAGTCTGCAGGCACTTTGACCAGCCAGAAGAGCCCAAGTGCCCTCAGCGAGAGGCCACTGGGTCAGAGTCTGCTCTTCCCACAACGTCTGAAACGACTCCAAGCCACAACTGAGAAACAAAAGGAGTCAAGAGCATTGTTATGTTCGATGGGATTTTAATGTGACTGTTTTGACTAGTCTATTTGATCATTTGAGCTACTCAGAACATTTGCAATTTTGCGGGAATACCAAGGTATTACAGTTGTCTTGAGCACAGAATATGACAGTGCACAGCTATGTGTAGCCCGGCATAATGGGCCTGACTGCAAATCTGTGTCACCACAACTCCCTAATGGCGAACAGCTCTCAATTTCCTCTGTGTGTTGAGTTGTTTGTGTCAACTTGCAAGTCTGTAAGTGACTGTGATGGGTAGCGCCATGAATCCCATGTGGAATAGACTTTGCGGAGAAGCTCCAAAATTGAATATCCTACCCTAAGTGTTTTGTTTAAAAATGTGTCTGACTCAGAGTGTCTGAGCCCAGAACCAGCCACGCCAGAAACGTTGACTTCATTTAACATAAAAAAGAGGCTCAATCACTTAATTAAAACCTTGAGACAAAAACATGCCCTGTGCCCATTAGGTCTGTGCTGATGTGTGTTCTGATATCACGGAGCTGAAGAGGCCAAGAGGGTTCACTGGACTATGTGTGATTTCTCAGAATGTATAGTGAATTACAGTCTGACATGATTGTCAATGATTGAATGTAAAGTTGATTGAATGTATAGTTCAGACGGATATTTAGCAGGCAATTTTTTTGTTCACGGTATTGTAAATGCAGAGTATAATATTTTACTGCTCTTTTCGTTCTACTTCAGAACAGTTGGCAAGTTTGCAGTCTTCTTAGTATCTGCATGTCTCCCTTCCAAAGTGGCCCATCTTTGCAAATAACACAAATCTAATTTTGTGTGATTTAGCTTACATGTACACAGTTCACAGATGAACAAATTGGTGAAAAACAGGTATACTATAGTCCTAGTAGGCAGATGTGTGTGAGAGCATTCTGGCAGATCGTTGGACCATGTCCACATGGCTTCGCCTACACCACCACTCAAGCAGGGACTTCAGCTTTGATTTGTTTCGCTGAGTCATTAAAAAAGAACGATCGCGCCGCAATATTCCCACGGTGAACTACTGCACACGTTAGCGTCTTATTTATGGCAGAGCCTCACCTAGTATCTCTGTCTGATCCCATATCCTTTCATCGTCACCGTTCATTCTTCATCAAATGTCTCAAATCCTCCATGAAACTGCAGAATAATAAGATCATTAAAATGATAATCATCATGTAAAGAGCTTCTTTGCACACACACTTTTAAATGGTAATAGAAGTGCAGCATAAATTTATGACTAATCTATATAAAAGCAGCCGTAACGTACCTTATTATTGCTATGAATCATCTCCATGCTGGAACCAAAGGTGCAGATGACCTTAACTGTTTAATTAAATGTAATTGAATTTAATTTATTTTAAAGTCATCCTTTCTGTGTCTACTTTATGGGGAAGAGACAGTGACCATGCTGGTTTTGCACAGTGTTTTACACATACAGTGTACAGTATTAGCGAGTTAATGGGACGGATAATTGACAGTGAGCCATAGGAGGTTAATAATAGACATTTAATTGACTTATATCAATTTGTTACCCCTTGCAGCATCCCAGCCTGTCCCCATTCATAAACGCTCCAGTCTCCAGGCCTCCCTCAGCCACACAGGCTCCAGAAGCTGCAGTGGCTGACTATGTGAGGGGTTGGTTTCACCAGGAGTAACGATAGAAATGATGAAATGATACAGAATTGAGAGAGAGAGAGAGAGCGTGAGAGAGAGTATATATGTATATCAGGTATATCTCTCTCTGTCTCTTTCTCTCTCTCTCTCTAGCTAGGTCTCTGAAGACCACATGGCTGCTAAGGGGTGTGCGCAGCTTTCCTTCCCCACCATCTCATGTGTGTCTCTGCCTGCTAGCCCACCACTTCAAAGCCTCCCCCACCTCATACTGACGATGAGAAGCCAGCTCCTGTCTCAGGACTCGTAGAATAGAGCTAGGGGACACAAAGAGCCAGCAGCTGACTGCTCGGTCCTGCCCCCTGTCTCTGCTGCGTATCCGTTTCACCTGAGCCAGAACAATCATGCGGCAGGAAGGCTCATATCTCTCCTCTGAGAATCTATATGACACTCTGTGAGAGACTGGAATGTGAGAAGAACAATACACTGTGACGACTATAGTATACTGTAGTTACAGGTGCACCGGTATAGTATATAGTATAGTTACAGGTGTGTATTACTGAACAAATTACACATACAATTTCAGTACAAAACTTTAGTAAAATATAAAGGTCCCTCCTACTGTTATTCACTAGCAGTAACATTAATATACAGCATGACTATGGGAATTAGGACGGAGACAGACTTTGCCCGTCTACATTCCCAATGTTTTGTAATCTCAGCACAGACAGACACAATGAACAATAGCAAGTGTGCAAAGCAGGCCCAGGAGAGGTATGCAGCCCAGTGATAGACGCACTGAGACGAGCGGGTAATGGGAGGTAATGCACAAAAGTAATGCAATCTACTGAGTGCACCGAGCAGAATTAAACTTGAGACACTCTGACCCGCGCCGAGTGCTGATCGTGGAAGAAAGCCTACTCTGATGGAATTTACACTCCACGGCCCCCAGTTTCATTTATCCACCAATGGCACCCTAATTAAAAGCCTGTGATTAAAAGCCATTACATTTAAGCCGTATGACAATGGCCCTGTACGCCGTTCCCACTGTGGAATTACTGCTATGCGCCCACTTTTTTTTTTTGGAGCTACATTTGCTCGGCTAAGTGAAAGAAAAGGACAAAAAAAAAAAAACGTGTGATAACTGAAAGGCTCTGGATTGTGTTACAGATCGGGTGAGTTCATGTGTTGTTGTGTCTCCTTCTCCAGTTGGGAGTTTGGTCGAGGGTGTGAACTAATGATGGCGTGTGACGAAGCTGTTTGACAGCGGTTGCACCATGTTTTGGGCTGCCCGTGACTTGGCGTGGCTTGCTTTGAAGTTTGGATGAAAAAAAACAAACCAAACCAAAACAAAAAAGTTGGATGCCGTTAGATGTACTGTACTGTGCTGTTTGTTCCCCTTGGGGAGCGTAAACGGGCATTTTCATGTTCACACAAGCCCACATTCACATACACTTTGTACATTATTCAGCAGGTGTGTACACTTGTACTTTATTTACCTGGGAATACCTTTCAAATGCAGTGAGCGTAACAGCACTAATCGAAGCAGTTCAGAGCCATGAGCTTTAATTCATGTAAATATTATGCACAAGGAGGCTGCTTGCTTTTCCATTTATTAGAATGTAAACAGTACAGATTCTAACACAAGGATGGCAGAGAACCATACATCACAGAGACGGATTTAGCAGAGAGAGAGAGAGAGAGAGAGAGAGAGAGAGAGAGAGAGTGGCTGATAGATGAAGTTTCTGCGGACGGTGGCTGGACGTGAAAAGGTGTTGGAAGGTTGAGGATATTTCTCATAGCAATTATTGAAAGTGTTTTCGCTGACATCATAGTCCAGGCTCATATATCAAGGGCCTGAAACCCGCATATATGAAATAATACACAGGCCTGAGTGGGGAAAATGAGCAGTAAAAATTAGCAGGTTATTTAGGGTGACAAATGAGAACATCAGAGAGTTAAACAGGCAGCATTTGTCCAAGCAGTGCCACTTTAAATGGAGGCAGGCTTTTTAAATTTAATCTGATGTAATACACTTTTGCTTTAATTTGTATGTTTGCCTTTGTTTTCATAATAATTAACTGAAATGTGTGGCTGCAGAGGTGTGAAATGTATTATCAGGCATAGCGGTGGAGCTGTAGCTGATGGAGGTTTGTGGTTGGAGTGCTGACATCATGCAGATTGGGGTGGTGTCAGGGTGAGTGTGTGTGTGTGTGTGTGTGTGTGTGTGTGTGTGTGTGTGTGTGTGTGTGTGTGTGTGTGTGTGTGTGTGTGTGTGTTGGTTCCCGTGCATGCTGTCTTTGTCCTGCCACAGGAAGTCCTGGATGCCGAGCTCTTGAATCAGCCATCTCCGGGCCAGTGGCCCCTTCCTCGCTCGGGGGAGGTGGGGGGTTGGAGGCGGGGTGTAGTGGCCTGGCGCTGGTGGGTGCTGGTCTGTTCTGGCCAGACTCCTCACACCAGTGCATTTCTTGGGAAAGCTCCTCCATTGTCAGCTAAACAGGGCCCCTCCATTCCTATTAAGGCCCTGAGGATGAGGAGACTCCCGAACGGTTGACCTTCCTCGGGTGGGGGGGGATGAGAGCAACACTTGAATCCAGTCTCCTCTTCCTCCTTCTCCTCCTCCTCCCCCTGTCTGGCGTCCAGCTGGCCCCTCTCACGGCCTGCCCTTTGACTGGGGGACGTCAGGAATAACCGAGTGCTCGGACATGGGACATCTGCGTCCACGTCTGCCTCGATTCCTTCCCTTCCCGAGGCCTGCCTGTTGTGTGTGCTTTATGTTTTTTTCCTCTTCATTTGCTGTTAGAGATCGCATAAACAAACCCAGGATCCTCCCTTTTGGAAGCTCTTAAGAACATCAGAGCGCCTCGGGTCGCAGACGCTCGTCCTGCACACTCGTTGTTTGGGCGCTCGTCCACATGCCCCGGCCGTGAACCCTGGATGGGAAAGGTGAGCCAGGGGCTAATGGCTCTGCGAGGATGGGTGGGGTGGCGAGGGTGAGTGTGTGTACGAGCGGTTGGTGGTGGTGGTGGTGGAAAGGGTGGGGGTGGGGGTAATAAACACAAAGCATAGGAAAGCGCGCCAGGATGCATCTTTTATAGCCGGGCCCCGCACTTGAGGTATCAAAAGCCCCTTCTAACCAACAGATGAATCCTGCATCGCAGGAAATGATGCGGCAGGGTCTGAGCGGCGGGTCGCCTAGAGGTCGGCCGCAGGTCACGGCCCTCTGTGACTTTTCTGCTTTCGCAAGGGGGCCGCCTCTTTCCCAGCATGGGGGCACTGTCCGCTGATCCCGACCCACAGCAGACAGACCACGGCCTCTCATCCCATCCCCGCCACGTCCCTCACTCTGTCTCTCTCTCTCTCTCTCTCTCTCTCTCTCTCTCGATCGCTCTCTCTCTCCATCCCCAACCCCTCCTCCTCCTCATAGCTGTTGGGTTTCCTGTTTCATTTTCATTACACTCCTCCTGCTGAGGGCTGAACTTGTTGCCCCGCCTGAACCGGGGTGACAGCTCCGTAAATCACGCCGCTTTAGTGAGGCTGCCTCTCTTTTTATACACTTTAATCACAGAACTCCAACCGCACACAAGATTGGCCCAGTGCATGGAATTCACCTATATATATCTGAGAAAAAACCCTGAGAGGGGTACAAAGACACTGAAGAGCTTATCGCAATAGAAACTCATGAGGCAGTAGTCGGGATGAGTTGGGGGCGGTCAACGGCGGTTGGGCAACCATCAATCGCTCAGCATCAACAGGTTCAGGCCGTAAACTTGAGGTCATATCCAGACACTTATACAGTTTTTCATCTGGAGCACGGGGCCGTAACGCTTCTGGGAGGATGGCGCGCCAAGGCCTTGGCTTTTGTTTTCTTATTTATGGTTAGTCAAGGCTCCGGAATTGTCTTAAATGATTGGAAGCCATCTTTCACAAAACACCTGCCATAAGCCCGGCCGTCTTTAACCCTTTCAGGCACTTGGTGCTGGCCGCCGACTTTCGATATCCCCAGCTGACTCTCCAAATGTGCAGCACACGTGCAATTTGTCATTTACATCAGATGTATGATCTGGGTATGGATGTTTTAAAATACAGTGGAACTAAATCTGGTTCAAATAAAATGATTCAGATTTGTTTTGTCTGCGCTTGAGACACTGCATTGGCAAGCGGCGGGGGGATAAAAAGAATGTTTTAAAAGTAAAATGGGTAGGCCTATCACAAAAATATACTGCTCACTGTTATACCAACACTGCTTTACATTAACACGGCATCACATTCCTTGCGGAAGAAAGGGGGGAAAAGGCATTTTGGACATGCATGAAAGAGGAAGCACTTGAGGGGAGGCAGGGGTTACAGACATCATAACAATGGCCCTGTGGAAATAAATGTCTATTTTAGTCCGCACCATGGGAAGAAGCAGCCAACTGCACCAAAAAGCCATCCCCACGAACATCTGAACGTGGTTAGGCCTTCCAAGGACGAGCCTTTGGAGTGAAACCCAAATTGGACAGTGGGATAAAACTCTCCTTTGGTTTCCGATGTATAAAACTTTACACGCAGACAGACACTCACCAAGTTAAATATTTTAGGTGCTATTACACACGGGTCTGCGGATGGGCCCGTCAGGGGCCCAGCTCCCTTCAAAGCCCTCGACGGTGGTGACTCAGACGGATAATAACTCTGATTGGAGGAATTAATGTTTCCCATGTGGTCGCCGTGGCTTTCCAGCTCACTGTAAGTGTGCGTGCGTGCACACACACATACACATACACACACACACACCTTCGCTCCCTCAGCCGGACTGGGACACGAGCAAAGTGTTCCATCACCACAACTGTCCTCGCAGATCAACAGCTCTCCCTCTCTTACAGTCATTTTCACCCAACACACACACACACACACACACACACTCCCGAAGGCTCACTCCTAATGTGCTGTGTGGGTCTGGATATTTATAGAGTCACTGTTGACACTGGATGGCATGTGGAGGAATAGCCAGTAATCAAAACCACAAGACAAATGGCAGCGCCACCTCCTCGGCACTCCAAGGAGGAATCCTGGCCAACTGAGGGCAGGTGACGTCTTACTGCTGTCTCCAAAAGAGTGTGTCTGTGTGTGTGTGTGTGTGTGTGGTATGTGTGTGTGTCTGTGGTGGTGGGGGGGCATCACATTAGGATGGAGCTGCTCTTTATTGGATGTGTCAGAGGGGCACCACACAGGAGAGGTATTGAGTGTCCACTGACAGCCATTTTGGGCCCTTTTCATCAGCACACAGTGTTTATTTTGGGTGTGGGATGAAGTGGGGCTGAGAGATCTGCTATGCCATTCCCTCCTCATTCCATCATTCCATTCGCTCTCATTTGGATGGGCTTTTCTTTTCTTCTTTTCTCTTTTTTTCCTTTCCTCTTCCCTTCCTCCCATCCCCTTTTTTCCCTGAGGAGGGGGAGGAGGAGGGCGGGTGAGAGGAGAGGAGTGGATTAAGCCCTTTTTAGAGCGGCAACAATTTTTCAATCAGGCGCACATGCAGGCGCTCTGGAGTGGTGAGGTAAGCGCAGTGCAGTGCGGCGCAGCCCGGCGCTGATTGAAGTTGGAGTGCACTGGAGCCCCAGCAGGAGATGGAGAAGGGGATGGGTGGTGGTGGTGGTGGTGGTGGAAGGCAAAAGCAGGTTCAAGAGCTGGGGTGGTGTGGGGAGGGGGCACGGAGCTGGGGTGGGGAGGCGGGGGTAGTAGGAAGGGTTACTGGCATCAACTCCAGCATCCACGTGTTGACCCAACACAAAACAGGTGGTGGCCTTGATTAGGGGAGACCGATTACATCATAACAAGCAAGGGCTTTGTAACCACACACACTCACACACACTCACACACATATAAACACATTTGGAGAGCCAGAGCCCACTCTGACTCCAGACAAGCTGACTTGGCACAGGGCACAGGGGGAGGGCTCAAAGAAAAGCAACGCAGGCCCGTGAAAGGGGCGCAGGCTTTTTTGTGTTTGCCGAGTGTCACACCTCATCACGGGGGAAACCCAGAACAGGCCCAGGAAGAGCTTTGATGCTCAGGGAGGGTGTACAGGGATCGCCTCGGAGCCTACCCTCCAACGTCACATCCAATATGTGGATGGCGTGCCATTTCCTGGATTAAGATTGTGTTTGTCGGGCGAGAGGGAAACTGTCCGCAGATTGTATATCAGAGAGCAGACATCCCAATTATGGCCTACACCATCACTTCATGGCCAAGGCTGAGGCAATAGATGAAAAATACTCCTGGACCATCATTAACAATAAAAAAAATACAAATACTCCTGTTGAGAAAGGAGAGGCACTCTACATAAAAACAGTAGAAATAGCCCTCTGCAAAAATGAATTTGACTTAAATGGGAAAAACACTTCAGAACATTTGAAAGAGAAAAACAGATCCTGTCCAGAATTGAACTAATTTCCTTTGCTGCTGGAATTTAAAGAGCACTAATCAATCTTCACACATTTGAAGCATTTTGCACAAGGGGGAAAAAAAACTTGTAAAATACCTGCAGAGTATTTGTATCCGTTATGAGTGATTGGAGAAATATTTGGACATGAAATCAGGAAAGCTTTGGAGTCTGGATTTCCAGACTCCCTTTCTGATAATTAAGATAAGGCCATGGATTAAAACTGGTGTGTGCGATCCTGTGAAATGTTAGAGCGTCTGGGTTTCTAATTGTCTTTGGCACCGGGGTCAGGTGCAAGCAGGGCTGCACTGGGTGCAGTTTTCTCAGGCTGCTTTATAATGAAGGGGGAATCATGTACTCTAATGGACCACATCCCTTTGGCTGTGACTTCACAGGAGGCTGGAAAAAATGAGCACTGATCTTGTTGAATTGTTGGAAGGAAAGCACTTTTGAATCAAGGAAATTTCACCAGTTTGGAAAATCGCATTATATTGTGATGTATGGGAGGCTACATAAGTAATTTGTAACTGTGACTTGATAGAACACTACTGAGAAATCACTGTTAGCATTAGGTTGAATGTTTGCAAGAAGTTAAGGGTGACTTATTTTTTGGTACTCACATAAAACTCTAAGACAACTAGGACCAAATAAAGCAAATCTTTACCAGAGAGAAGTGGTTCATTTTCATGAAAATAACAAAAACGCATTTGCCTTCATCAAATCAGTCCTTCTATTGTTTTTCTCTCCCATAAACAATCAGCGAAAGAGAGCCGAAGACTCTCGGAAAAAGGTCCCAACACTCGTTGCCATTATTTGCTGACTGGAGACATTTACAGGATCATTCTGTGATCAAACACAATTTGAATCAAATAGTGCTGCTCAGGGCACATCTCCTAACATTTCCAATCAAGACCATGTTGGCTTCAGACATTAATGGGAATGCTAATCCATTTAGAAGCCTTGTGATAGTTAATTGTCTGTAAAAATGGGCACGGTTCCCCATGTAGGTTTGTTTACTAACTGCTTTGGATGTGGTTTGGCCCCAATGAGGCATCATTAGTGTGATGCTATCGCTAATGAGGCTCTGATGGAGGGAATCATATTATGGATCTGAATCAAGAATTTGGGGGACCTATTTTCTTATGGACCTCTGCAAATCAGCCCTCTAGTACTAAATGTGCATTTTAAGTCTAAGTTGTGTATATAGTTTTCTCCTTTCATGAAAGTGTGAGTATTTGTGTGTTTGTTTTTGTGTACTTGTGTGTTTGTGTGTGTGTGTGTGTGTGTGTGTGTGTATATGTATGTGTGCGTGCCTGCATGCGTGTGTGTGTGTGTGTGTAAGCATCTCTGTGTTAAACAGTGTGCCCTCAACACTCACGTGCCATTCCTGAAGCACAATTACCCAAGTCTTCTCTTCAGCTTCATTTCCAGTAATTTGAAGTAAATGTTCAATCAGCGGCAGAAGCGCCCAGGCTCCCCTCACGGCCGCTTTCATCAGTCATTAGGGCCGGACTGGAAGCCTGCGTTTTGCGTGCATGGGCTGTTGAATAGAATGTAGAGCCGAATCCATCACTGTCTGAGGCAGACTGTGCTGGGGAGGCCTGGTGAGCCTGAAGACACAGAGAGAGAAAGAATGTGTTAGAGAGAGAGAATGCAAGAGAAAGAGAAAGAGAGGGAGAGAGAGAGAGAAACAGAGCGACCTCAGAGAATGAGCAGAGGTCTGAGCACAGCCAGGTGTCACCGCCGGACAAAGCTGCCGATTATAAACCACTCCAAACGGCTACAAACAGAGAGGCGGCTCTGCACTTTGTTTTGTGGGCACATGAAAAATTGCAGCCCAAATTGAATTCTATGCCAAGTCAGAACACGGAGTGTGGGCCTGCTTTGAGCTCAAGCAGGTTTCCCTGTTAAGGGAAGGCTACAAATACAAGGTAATGGGAAGGGAAATGATTGTTAAAAGCAAATGCCTTTCAAGAACCACTGTACTATTTGTTCAGGAAAATGGAGACATCCCTTTGAAAGATGAGGTCATATGAATTGTGCACATGCCAACAGAGAACATTGTTTTTAACACCAAATATGTTGCTTTTAAAATTCCCTTTAAGTAAATCAGGATTTCTGCAGCTGTCATTTCTCCATCACTAAAGTATTAATCATTACTCAGCCATTAGTTACACAAAACTAAAAAAAAAATCGTCAGTGTCTAATAAATGCAAACATAAACATCTCCAATGCATCTCTGGAAAGCACACCAATGTCACACTGCACAATTCATGAAATCCATACACCTTTAAAAACAGAACATAAACACAACAGCAGAGAGTGTGATTTTCTTACTTCTCTCTGTTCAACCTTGACTGGCTTGTCCCGGCACTCAATACATCAGCCGGTGATTTCAGGCCTTGCTTTCTCATTGCGCCCCAAAGTTTTTGTGTCCTTGTGCAACAAAAATTAGTTTGTGTATCTGTGTAAATCAACTGTCGTATGTACATGCTCTTTTAAGGAAAAGGCCAAGGGTGTCATTCCATTTCCCCTTGCCTAGCCTCCATATTTATGCTCCTCATACTCACTTCATTGCCTGTGCCTCAGTGGCACTATCCATCAACACTTTTTATCCTCCACGTGGCTACAAAAAGGACATAAAGCTCTCTTTTAAACCAGCCAACTACAGCCACAAATAAAAATGAACAACAAAGCTCTTTATTAATCTCTGAGGAAATGAAATATTTAATGAGCCAGTAAAGTTAAGTGTGGTCATTTACATCAGTCATGGCCATGTCTGACAACATGTGAATATCAGTAGTCGGTTTGATATAATGTCACTGACCAAAAGACATATTGGAACTTGTTATGGTGGGGAGCACTAAGGGTGAGGCACAATAGAGTAGATTGTGATTTTCACACCATGAAACCATCACACAACTTTCCAAAATACTGCTGATATTGAAAATCAACAGTTGATACGCTGTATGAATAGAAATAGCTTTATAGAAAAATTACACCAACTTGAGTAAACAGTTGAACGATATTCCCCTCTGGTTATCCCAAGTGGATAGACACTGATCAACTGACTGCCACCATCTTGCATATTGCATGCTAGTAAAGCCACTGCTAGGTCACTTTCTCCAGGTCTCTTTTTAGATAGGCTACCTACAGTTTATCAATATACTTCTACGGCACTGGCAGATCTAAAAAATCTAAAAAAAAGAGAGAGAGAAAAGAAAACTGGGGAGGGGAACATTTGGAAAAGCAGAAGGCTGAGGAGATGTCTCTTTCAATTTTGTACATTCAGACAAAATCAGTTGCCTATGGCCTGCTTAGGGGCAGAAGGTGAGGGAAGTACACAAAGGCAATGCAATTATTCTGCTCTGGCACAACAACTGAGAGAGCAAAAGGAGCATCAAAGGCTTTCCTCTAAGCCACGGCACTGCCTCAGAGGGGGAAAACACAACCTGTGTGAATAGCACAATATGGGCTTTTGTTGTTCTGCTTGGGCTAGATATATTGTTGGCTGAGCGCATTTAGCCCTGGTGCAACCACTACTGCTTGTAAAAGTCATCTGAATAGTTTGGTTGAAATATGCCAATTTTGTTCAATATATTCTGGTGCAACCATAGCCTACTGTTTGTAAAAGTCCTCTGAATAGTTTGGTTGAAATACGGCAAGTTTGTTCAATATAGTCCTTTCAAGTACAGCATTACCCTTTCCATTCTCATTTGGGTTTTAACCTGCCCCCCATAAAAAACTAACTAAATAAATAAAATGTCAGAAGCTTTGCTGACAAGATAATCAATTCCTTTGCTATTATTTAAATAACTCTGCTCAAAGCTTATTTCCACATCGGTTTCTCAAGGGCAAGACTGGGGTGCCTAACAAACATAAGACTGCAACAGCAGCAAACACGTTTTTCTGGCGTTTTTGCTGCTAATAACAAATGTCTATCACGAATTTTCAAAAACTAAAAGACTTTCAATGAGATATTCAGACTGCTACCAGAAATATGCATAGCCGCTAGGACTACATGATTACAAACCTGGCTTCAGGAATGTCTTGGGCTCTCTGTGGCTAACCTTTCCCATTTTCTTTATGTTCTGAAAGTCTCAGTCCTGAAAGCAGGTAATGTCATCTGCGTGAGCGTGTAATGACATTGTTTAAATCAGTAAGATGTAGTGTTGTACTGAACTTTGCATGACTCCGAACAGTGCTCTTGCATTTAGAAGCGTTCATTGAGGTGCTATTTTTAGACAGGCAGTAAATAAGGCAGCCGCCTGTAGAGGGCTTTCAACCCCGGAAGTTACCGCTGCACGTTGTTCTGTGGGGAGTGTTTACAATTCAGTCTGACAACCGGCGTGTACTGCCGTTTTCGCCGGATTATTTAGGGAGGGCTCTTTTTTAAAACGTTCCCCGAGTACTGTACTTGTCTCAAATGAAAATCTTCATTACAGAAAATGAAGGTTGTTGCGCTAATAAGGTAATAGCCGCTGTCCTCTATCTTGCAGTGTGAAGTTTTTACTGTTGACAGTAGCCTACTGATACCCCATGATGATTCCTACCTATGAATAAATTGACACAATGTCGACGCATGTTATCATGTCAGTTATGTTAGTAACCACTAATTCCCCAGCAAATGTAATCGGTTAGTTGTCTTGTCATTATAAAATCCTGAGGACGTTCTTAGGATGTAACCTAGTCTGGAGTTGCATGTACTCTTTCTATTCTCATTCTTTTGTCCTATTCCCACACTTAGAAAATAATGAAATAGAACACGCCACTGTGTTTAAATGTGTTATCTTTGTACCATTCATTCTCCCTGTTTCCATGCAGTGGTGGGAAGGACAGCTGCTACAATATGATGCAGTGTGTTGCTGCAGGACATACAATAGTGGCTCTTGCCAACCTGCGACCAGTTAAAAACACAGGTGAGCAACCTCTGCATTCATTACAAAACACACTGTCAGAACTGGAGTGACACTAGCTTACTATCATAGTGGAGTAGATGACAGGTGTAAGTAATAGCAAATTTGTGAACAAAAACATGATGGGATTTTTTTTCTCACCAGATGAGTTGGACAGTTACATGTACCAGACTGTAGGTCATGAGGCCATTGACCTCTATGCTGAGGCCATGGATCTTCCTCTGTATAGACGCACCATCGAGGGATCAAGTCTAGACACCGGGAGGGAGTATAGTCAACGAGAAGGCGATGAGGTGGAGGATCTCTACCACCTACTGAAGCTGGTCAAGGTGAAAACCAATGGCAACATGAGACAGCAGTTTGAGTTAGTGCAGGTTGCACATTATGCTTCCACTGGTGAAATGAGTCACAGAAACTTGCAAGAAAATCTGTATCACCCATTAATTGTTCAATTTGTGACTGCCAGCTATTTAACCATTTGGTGAAATGTAGGGTTGTTAACAGTGATAACAGTATAACCATAGTTATGATAGTGTAAGAATAAGTTCACATGTTTAAATACTTGTTATATTTTGTCTGTGAAGCTGAAAATGAGGGTAGAGTTTCTAGGTGAAAATGGTGTTTGTACGGAGCGCTACTCACTACTCAGAGGAGGTGTGGGAATGGTGTCATCACCCCACCCTCTGCTATCTGTGTGACAGTGTTCCTGAACGCATGTGCGTCAGCCGGAGGAGAGAGTGATGTGATGGCTGGCAGGCAGGCCTGCGTTCTCTCACAGGCCACCTCTTCACCCTTTAGCACACTACTCTAACAGGGCTTGCGGCTGGCCGATTCACAGTCACTTTAAGTAGCTGGAGGACACAATTCTAGCATTAGCTAGCTTCAACCAGACTGAGGTAGGATTCCACCCAGTGCCTTTACCATGCAGTGTAGACACAAAGCAATTGCAGACATAGATGTCCCACTGTGTGGAAGTTTGTGAACACAATTGAACCATGTTGACATCTGAGTCACTCACTCACTGTTTAGTGCCTTTCTCAGACCGTGCATTTAGATACATCATATCACTCACACAGCTTTAAGTTTGTTCCAGAAACTCCATGAGCCAGTATTCATTAAGGAGAAATAACTATTGTCTTGTTAGTGTGGTAAACCAGTTGTGTTTTATACTCTTCTGCTGTACATTTTTGACCTATTATATTTTTTTGGTTTATATTTTATTGATGTGTGTGTCTCCCTGCTGGTCTAAAACCGTGGTTGCATGAGGTGGTACATTGTTTGACTCCTTGGCAAATGTCAGAGCAAAAGGAATTTGTAAATACTTAAGTTGCATCATCAGATTCATATTTTATATCCAGTCGGTGTGTAAATATTAATTCTGGAGCCTAATAATTGATGGTTATCTGGTGGTCATCTGTGGTGGCTATCTGACAGCTTTTATTGTTCTTTGTGTCGGTTTCATGTGTGTTTGTTTGTTTGTTTGTTTGTGTTTAATACTCCCTGGCACCATTCACCTGACTTGAAGGAGGAAGTAGCGTAGTGTGTAGATACACCTGGCGTCAATACCAAGATCTCCTGACAGCCTACCGTCACTGTACCATAGGTTTGATGCAGCGTAGCACCTCTTCCCCCGTACTTTCCCCCCATATTTCTTCTATGCGAACTGCATCAAATTTTAAGGGGCTGTTACTTTTTAGAGGAGGACTGGTGTGTGTGTTTTTTTTTTTTTTTTGCTGGAGGGCTGAGCATCGAGGGGGGACTGTGATGGCCTGACACGATGTAAACAGGAAGGGGAGAGAGTGGGCTCCCCACAGGTCCATGCCGAGACATGTTCATTCAGCGCGGGGGTCCTCCAGGTGCCCTGTCCGACGCAACACAGCTAGAGCTTTCAGGGAGGGCCCGAGAACCTGCCTGAGGCGTTCTGACTCTCTCTCCCCTGCCTCCCTCTCTGTGTCTTTTTCACAGCGTCCTCTGTTTTCTCCTCTCCTCTCTTTTTTCTCTTCTCATCCCTCCCTTGTGCCACTGTTGCTTTTACACACGTCCTACACATCACCCCACACACACACACACACACACACACACACACCTCTTCAGACCCTGGTTGGCCTGGGTGAGGTCATGTGATGAAGTTTCCCTAATTTCCCACATCCAGTACAGGATTCAAATGACCCCCAACCTGGAACGTGCCGTGTGGTGGGGGCCCCAGGGGGCACAGGATAGAAAACAAGCCCCCCCCCTGACATGGGGAGCCCTTACATTGTTTACAGGATTTGTGAAGAGTTGTGGACTTACAGCAGCGTGTGATAAACAGTCATATCCTCCCTGTGTCACTAACACGGACATATTTCCTGTATGACTATTTAGGGGTGCCCTTCCCCCTGCACCTCTCTGCGGTTTATTGCCGCCCGGCGATGAGTGGTCAGTGGCTTTCTGGCCTGACTGGTGACTGGGCCGGTGTCAACCACTTCTTTGTAGTTTCTGACATTTCTCCCTAGGAAAAGGATATTGCCAGATATATTTACGGTCCTCGCCGATAGAGATATTATATGGAGGAGTTGAGGTTAAAGTGGGAATTTGCCAATGTTTTATCAAAAAGTTTGCCATTTCTGTTTTTCCGTTTCATAGAAGTAGGGCCTTTAGTTTATTTAAAGTCCTCTGATTTATTCACTCAAGGCCAATTCTGAGTTTTATTTGTGGTGGATGGAAGATGAAGAGAAAAAAAAAACTTGAATGATAATTAGCTATTAAATCAGCCTCACAGGAAAGAGCAGTTTTAGCATCAAAAATGTGTTCTGTTTTGGAAGTGTGATATTTTGAAAGATCCATCCTAGCGGTTTGAATGAATTAGATGTTATTAAAATCTATTTGGCAAATGACACATGAACATAGATGAAAGAATTCTTGAGGTGCTGCATTGAATCAGACTCGTTTCCCCCCTCTCTCTCCCTCTCTCTCTTCCTCTCTCTTCTATTCAGCCACCTTCTATGCCTCCTCACTATCCTTGAAACTCTAAAACTCACAGTCAGTGAGGCAACAGTGCCACCTACGGCTTTTTTGAAAACATCGTTTTTAAATGCAATTTCAACTCTTCTCTCTTTCCCTCAGTGAGCACAGTGAACCATTTAAAAATCAAAAGAAGGAATCATTTTATTTCACTGTTTTGTCAACCCCCCTAAAAAATTCCCCCATGCAGTGGTTACAATAGCAATGCGACAATACGGCCATTGCATTTGTCCCCTCCACTGAATGGCGACATGGTCGTCTCCCCAGCTTTGAAGTGTGTAATCTGAGAGAGACATGCCATAACATACCCTCGGCCAGCCAGTAGATGAGGCTGATCTTTGAACCAGGGGTCCTTTTCAGTGGGAGAAATAAGTTTTTGGATGACGGTAGAGGAGAGGGGAGGGGAGGGGGGGGTCTTTCATTTCTCCACGTCGACGCTGATTGCAGGGGATGTGGCCAGAGATTGATGTGTCCTTTTCTTAAAGCGCGTGCCTCATAAATCAAGACCCCGGATTGAATGTCGGCTTTATCTTGCATTCCGGTGGAAAAAAGAGAGAAGAATCAAAGAAAAGAAAGAGGTAAAAGGAAAACATCTGTCCACAGGTTGCCTTAAAATAAAATAAAAATACGGCACAATGCTTCTTTTGGCTTCAAGAGCTCAGTGTTTAGGATGACTCTGAGCAAATGAAATATCAACATTGTCAGGGAGAATTAGGTAGCGTCTGTTTTATTTTCATATCCGTACGCGCCGAGGCCCTGCTGCCTGTGTCCCTGCGGCTGTATCAATACTGTACCGTTACAACAGAGGCACGCTGCCCGTGATCAAGATCAACTGTGTCAGTCACCCCAGGGCTGAAGCACCAGCCCCCCTTCCCCCTCCAGGCTCCTCCAAAGGGTTATATTAGTCATCTAAGACCAGGCCAGGCCCCCTGTTCATGCCCACCGCGCCACGGGGAGAGGAAGAAGGATGTACATGAGTGGGTGGGTTGGGGACTGTTCAGAGATACAGTATACTGTATGTGCGTGTGTGTGCACGTGTGTGTCTGTGTCTGAGTATGGTGCACACATGTCTGAAGATGTATGCGTGTTTATGCATATCTGTCAGTAGAAGTGTGTGTGTGTGTGTGTGTGTGTTTCTCTCTTTGTGAAAACTGTATGGACAGGCACAGACTCGGCTCTCAGAAGGTTAGGTCAGAAGCCCGCCGTTACACGAAAACAAGTTAGCGCGGCCCTCCATCCTTCCTGCTCTGTCCGCCTGTACTGAAGAACGGGGGGACTCTGCTGCCTTTCCCACATCCTCCCTGACAACCAGTCTCCCTCTTGGAAACCACCCCGACCCACCACAACACGACCCCTCTCGTACGGTCAGTTACGTCCAAACTGTGTGACCCCTACAGTTTTAGATGTTACACAGCTGTCTCGGTCCACTTTTGTTACATGGATCCTGTCAAAACCAACTTTTTTGCCAGAGTGAGGTCCATTTTCTCACAACAGAATTGGACTAGATGAGCAGTGTTTTGATTGCTAGGATTACATGTTTGTTTTGGCTGCATTGTGCTAAAGGGTTCCGTTTGGTTAATCCCCACTGTATTCAAGGCAGCATAAAGGCAAATCTGATAACATTCTCCAGCCTGTATTACTGTGCTGTAATACAAAAACAATGCATTTGTGATGTTTTACACCTTAGTATTCCATCATAATCCTCTGTGCATAAATTGCCATGTGCCATTTGCTCACACACACACAAAAAATGCTGCTATAACTTTAGAACTGACTTTTGCTAGAATATAATGGATGATGAGATGGATGCTTCAGGTGAAAACCTTGATGTTTCTGTCTAAGTCTCATCAACGCTTTTGTGTTATTGTTCTCCAAGAAAGGGTGAGGTGGGTGTGTTTGTGTGTGTGTGTGTGTGTGTGGGGTCATTAATAGGTTTCCTGGGGCCAATATGTACTGGGTCTGTTTTTCTTTCTTTCTTTCTTTTCTTTTGTCTTTTAAACTCTTGGAAGATGTCATGGAAATCCACGCGAGTGCTGCAGTGCATGGCCTTTGTAGATCTTTTGCGAACATTTCCTTCCGCCGGTGTGTGTGTGTTACAACACGGAGTCGGCTGAGATAATCCCCGATCTCGCCGTTCTCTCAGGGCTCCCTCGCCATCGGCCCCCGCCCCATTATCGACATCAGCAGACAAGACCGGGGGGCTCCAGAGATTGGGAAAGGTGTGTGTGTGTGTGTGTGTGTGTGTGTGTGTGTGTGTGTGTGTGTGTGTGTGTGTGTGTGTGTGTGTGTGTGTGTGTGTGTGTGTGTGTGTGAGGAAAGGAGGAGTTTTCTCTCATCCGGCCGGTCCAAACACTGGCTTGTTTTCTCCCCTGCCCTGCCCTCCCCTCTCTTTCTTCTTGCTGTTTGTATCTGGCTTTATTGCTGCTGAAACTTTTATCAGGCACCTGTGAAGGGAACCGGAGCGCTCGTCTGGGCTGTCCCACTGTGAGGACTCAAACAGGCCACGGGACAGAGAGAGCCGGCCGGCCGCAACGATCGATGGCTCGCAGGTGTCAGCAACACAGCGTTCACTAAAGCATTGTTCAAGGGAGAGAGAGAGAGAGAGAGATGAAGAGAGAGAGAGAGAAAAATCAAACCCTTCTGATTACCGCCACATTATTGCGGAGGCATAAAAAGGATTCAATATCTTCAGACCTACTTAATACATAAATCATGAACTTGGAGGTCACTCCTAGGAGGTAGCCGATCAATAGGAAGGCTAATATGAGAAAAGTGCACCTGTTTCGGACAGAGAGGCTTTGAGGTGGTGGGAGAGCATGCTAGTCAATAAGCCTGCAGGGTCCACAGCTACTATTAGCCTGTCATTGTGTTTCCTTTTAGTTCAACATAAATGGCTTTAAAGAGTTTTAATATGCCTTTCTCTTTGCTCTGAGAAATTTGCTTCACCCATTTTCCTCCTTTTCTCTTTAGCTTTGCAGCTTTGTTTTTCACATTTCTGGAAATCAATTCCTTCTTTTTTCGTTAGAGAGCATCATGTTTTTTGTCGCTTGTTTTGCCTTTTGAGGAAGGCTAGCATAATGCCCCTGATAGCGGCAGGGCTTGCATTGTTTTCTGCTGGTGTGGAAGTGGCAGGACAGGATCTATTACACACGAGCACATTTCCCTTGAATGCTAACAGCCTCACAAACATGAGATAAAGAAGCTTGCCCAAAGCCTGTGTAATTTGTTTGTATTTTTCTGCCTAATGTACTTTGCTCAATCTTGTTTAGCGATGATGGAATAAGATAGCCTTATCTCGGCTTGCCAAGGGCAGCAACGGCTAATGCTGGGTTGAGCATTGTTCCAGTGAAGGATTTTTTTTTTCACAGAGCCCAGCCACCAAGATGATTTGTAGACATAGCTCGGAGATATTTGCATCAAATCTCTGCGAACGGGGTTTAGCTAATATTTTCTTTTTTGGCATTTTGTCCCCCCAGAGTTGGTGATCTACTCACTTCTTTTACCGATAGCCGTGTAGTTGTGATTGACTCCTTGGGATGAGCATGATAGTGTCTGTGCTTGAAGGGATTCCTTTTATCAGTGCAAGGCACAAAACTACCTGAAGAGAAATGGAAGCCATGCGACACCGTGAGACTTGGATACTTTGCCGGTCGACTTACAACACATTAATGTCTTTGGCCGTGTACGGCATTGTCCCTGAACTGGTGTCAGTAGCAGAGGTGAAGCAAGGACAACAGATTGAAATCACTTCCATAATGATCGTCTATTCACAGATGCGTAAAAAGGTCGTTAGTGTTCCATGATTATCTCAGGGTTTGGGGAGTCTGTGCAAACACCGAACAAGAAAGAGTGGGAGGGAGAGTGAGGTCAACAATGAAAGCACTTTTAAAAATGGAGTCGATCCAACAACAACAGCCCATTTTATGGAGTCCAGCAGAAAGCCTGGAGTGAGTCTTCGCCCGTCTCGAAGTGCTCAGTGTCCCTGCAGCGTGCCTCCCTCTCCGCCAAGAAGTCATTCACCTTTTTTATAGGGGCCTGTCATCAGGGCCGCTCAGGCCTCTTGAGAGTCTGACTGTGTGTTCCAGCCACTCCTGCCTCTGTGCAGCAGGGGGAAGGCTGAAGGACACTGCTACTAGCACTACCGCCGCCACCCCGTACTCGTCCGAGTCCGAGGAAAAAAAAAAAGAAATGAAGACAACTTTTTATTCCTTGTTTTGGAAAAGAGGTGTTTGAGAGGGGAAGTGGGGGTGGAGCTGCAGCTAGGCTCTTGTCCCTCCTGCTGGTATAGTCTTAACCAAAATAAGAACAACACTGTCTGGAGTCTGGACAGCGTGTCGAACCTGTGTGGGTTTTTTGTCGTCTCTTCTAGCGAAATAGGGAGAGAGTTGGGGGCAAGAATGGAGATGTCTGAGGTGTGAAGAAGAAGTGTTGACAGTAAAGTCATGATACTTTTTTTAATGTTTAAATGGTTTAAGTTCTCTTTCTCTCTCTCTCTCTCTCTCTCTCTCTCTCTCTTTCTCTTTCTCTTCCCCTCTCTGTCCCTCTCTCTGTCTGTCTCAGAGCCTGAAAGAGAAAAGGCTTTTTTGGACCATACTTGGAATTGTGTTGTGGCAGAGGGTGAAAGAGAGGCAGATGACTCCATCTGGACTGTCTCAGGGCTCCTTGGCTCCATCGGCCAGTCTCAGCCAAGCGTTGACTCAGTGCACATGGGGGAGCAAAGCCTCATCAAGGCGTCAGTTGATAATGTTCTCCTCCGCGATGGGGGAGTTTGCAGACTGTCAAAGCGAGACAGGTAGTTGACACCGAGTGGCTTTTCTTCAGATGCCGTCACACCGTCTCATGACAAAGCTCGGTTCTGACCTCGGAGTACACACCACTCTTCTCCCCACCCCTGCCATAAATTAAGTCACACTGAAGTAATCTCTTAATGCAGAATTGTCAGCGCGATGGAAATGGATTGGTTCTGTGCGGCTTCCCAGCTAAAATTTCAGCTTTGACTTTTCCGTACATGTTGATATGGAAAACCTTTAAGGAAAAGAAACTCCCCCTCCTCCCTTTCAAATACTCAGTGAAACCAGTGCTTTGTGCTTGGCTTGGCTCGGCTCAAGACTGCCGTAGCCCGCCTGACGTCTGGCGTTCTGTTTACGTAACCGTATATATTTAAGAGGAAACTCGTGAAACGTTAATCTCCCCCTTCCTCCTCCACTTTTTAAACCCTGATGAATTTCTACGTTTTCCAGCTGTGCGGCGTGGCATATTTATGCGCGGGTCTATCTGCGAAAACAGCTCTGTCAGTGTAAATGAATCACAGCGATGCCTGTGTGTGCACTGCGGGCCATAAGAGTCCACCGAATGCACAGGAATGGTTTCATTGCGAAAAAAAAAAAGAAAACAGAAAGAAGAAGAAGACAGGAAAAAGGGTCAACACAGCTCGACTGTTCAACAAGGTGAGGCAGTGAATTGTGCTCCTACTTCTTCTAAATCCAACCCTGAGCCTGAACCCTTCAAAGTGCTGTGTCATCTTGTCTGTAGCCAAAGTGCTGCTTTGTGGTCTTTCATAACTCAATGACGTGCCTCTCACAGTCGACAGTGAGTGTCAGGCCACCTCAGCTCCTCTGAATAGCGCTGTCTTGGCAGAAGCAAAGGCGCTTTTTGAACGTAACATATGAGATATGTTGTCCTCTGAGAGACACTTGTTATCTCCTATTTTCTTTTCTCGCTGTGGAGGAGTGATGTGCGGCGACTCACGGACTGTCCTTTCCACAGAAGAGAGAGGAGAATGAAGGTGTCTCCAATCAGGTCAGCTAGCTGCTCAGCTGAACCACTACACACTATTTATACATTATATGGCAGTCTGACAGTGTAGCACTGTAGCTTTCTTTTTGATTCAGAATGTACTCTGTTACCCTGCGAGGATTTGGACGTCATTATGGTTATACTTATTAAAGAGGGACCATTTTAGGATCATTCTGCATGGAATGAAGATCCAGAACTGTTCCCCTTTGGAAAAGTGGGCGTCATCTCCTGGTGTCTGCCTGTCAGCATCGACTAGGTATGGCTGGCGAAGGGTCACCTAGGGAACCAAATGGCATCCGCTAAGCGAGAGAAAAATAATGAAGACGTCGCGAAAACAAATATCGAAGGCGCTCGTTGAGGGCGGAAGGCGCTGGCCTCGTTGCGTCGTGAGGCGTGCCGAGGTGTCTGAATGCCGGCTTGCGACACAAGTGCCCTGGGAGTGTTTGGAGATTTTATTAAACACAAATTGTCGGCGCCCCCGTGCTGCCGCCGCACGTCTCCGCGACAGAGACCCCTGTGTGTGCCCGCCGTACTGGCGGGCCAAAGAACAATCCCATTACAACGGGAGGGGAGAGAGGGAGTTGATATAATGGACGGGCCCATTAAAACCATGTCGTGTCCAGTCACTCACTTATGGATCCCGGAGAGCGTGGGGTGTGTGTAAGTGAGAGAGAGAGAGAGAAGGATTGGGGGGGGCACCATGACAATGAGGACATGCCATGGCGCGTGATGGTCTTGTGTGCCCTTGAGCAAACTGTCATTCAAGGCACTTTAATTAATTTCTCTCCGCCACTTTCCTGCCTAGTCATGCTATGTGCGGGGGGCAAGACCATTAAAGACACACACACACACGCCCACACACTATAGCCCACACACTCTCACATGGAAAACACATACCACGATGAGGGACAGCTTCAAAAAGGCTGCACTTAACACATATAAGCACAAGAATTCAATGTTAAGTCCTCAGGTGTCAAAGATGTCTAACACCTTTGTGTCAGACATGAAAAGATGAGTGCTCGTAATTTGCAGAAAAAGTACTTTCAAACTTAAATAATATCAAAACATCCAACATCTGAAATTTAGATTAAACAATTTCTGCAGTGTCAAGAAATGGTTGAATGTTTAGCGTTTCTAAGAAGGGCATTAAATCCATTACAGACTTGATGAGATGTGAGCAAATTTTAATAAAACCCTTAAGTCTTGACATCCTCTTGTCATCTCTAAAATTGTCTTCCCCCCCTTTTCCACACCAAACATTTATCAGCTCTTTATCTATTTTCAAGTGCCAATAGTGTGTAGTTTCAAACACAGTAACAAAGTAGAGAGGCGCCTTGAAATTAAAATCAAACAATTTTTCTTTTTTTTCCTTTGTCCTCCTTTTTTCCTTTTTCTTTGGCGCCTGTCTCGCCACTTTAATCACCTCGCCAGTTACGGCTTCATCACCCTGAAAAGTACATCCATTTTCATGAACGACATTGGACAAGGGTGGGAGTCGTGGGTGGGGTAGTGGAGGGGCGATCTTTTGATTTAATGAATTTCACAATTAGCCGAAGACGTTAATGACTGTAAGGGGCTAAGTACGCTCACTGACAGCCCTGTAGGTCTGAGAGCGGCCACCGCTTTAGGGCCCTGTGCTTTTTCATTGATGTCTTCTCCGCTTAGTGCCGAAGAAATTAGGCCGGGATGGGAGAGAGAAAGAGAGATGGAGGGAGTCGTCTGCATCTTTTGTTACGAGCACCCCCCCCACACACACACACACGCACACGCACACGCACACACACGCATACAGGAGTTCTAGCCTGAAGCTGTTCTTCAGTTAGGGAGGCGCATGGGGGACAAGACATGATTCACCCATTAAGAGCAAATTTGATAACCTGCGCTTGTTTGCGGTAATTATTCCCTAGAAGAGATTTGTATTGACCGCCTAAGGTATTAGCTGCGTGTTTGGGCAAGAGCCTCGCACACATAGAGGTGGTGCTTGAGTGTGGAAGTTTTCAGTGATAATAGGCCCTTTGACTTTCTACTGGAATTAGACGGAAAATGAATTGTTGAGATGATTGATAAATCGGGTGGTTATAGTTTTGCATCATTAAGTTTACCTATGCCCTTATATTCCTTCCACACAAATCAGTTGAACGGCTCTCGCTGAGCTCCTGCCCAGGCGCTTGCTGCAGTGTGTGTGTGTGTGTGTGTGTGTGTGTGTGTGTGTGTGTGTGTGTGTGTGTGTGTGTGTGTGTGTGTGTGTTCACGGTCGGCTGCGGCTCTTCTTTTAGCCATTACCCCAGCAATAAAAAATGTGGATAAATATCTGAAGCAGCATGAAATCAAAGTTTATGTTTTCATAGTGTCATGAATACATGGAACACCCCTGCAATATCCATTTCTCCTGATTTATGCATTCTGTACCCCCCCCCCTCCCCACCCCACCTTCCCCCACTCCCATCCCAACCTTTCTCTCACCCCCTCTGCTGCAACAATTATTCCTCCTGCCTTTCCCACAAAGGATGAGAAACTATGTCTAGTATTTGTGAAATCCAAGTGGCTACTGCTCTGTGCAGAAAAATAGAGACCCATAAGAAAGTAATGTCAGGCTCCTTCATTCCGATCGGTCTCCTGGGCGATGACAATAATGGGGACAAAAACAAAGGCGCATCCAAAAATAACCTCCTTTCGAGGGTCCTGAGGTTTATGCACTCGTGTTTATAAACGGTCTAGGCGCTCCAAAGTCAATCGGGAAAGAGATGGAAAAAAATGCGGGTGTGAGAATGTTTCTCCTGTCCCACACTGTGTTATGAGTGGGCGGCAAGCCCCTGTTATTGCAGTGGAACCGTATCTTGTGTAATTATTTCTCTGGTTACCCTTGGACCCGGGAAAGCCTGAGCTCTCCTCATTGTTGCTGGACGATGCTGTGCCTGTCTGCTCACAGTCCGACTGTGTCTCTCTCACACACACACACTCTCACACACACACACACACACACACACACACACACACACAGGCACACAGGCACACACACACTCAGAAAAATGTTGCTTAATAATATTGCGTTTTATGACTCACCCCATGCAAATAGACCACTGACCCCCCAGTCCTTTTTGTTCCTTCACCACAAGATTCTGATTGGCTATCAAATAGAGAGGCAGCATAGCTTAGTTATTGTCACTGTGACCACAGACTAACATCGTATCAGTATCGCTCCGTTTGAATCATAGAGGTTACTGACTGCACTGTGTGATGGGATGCATATTCAAGGCAGATATTGGTCAACAGTGATTGTGCCTTGCCCTGAAGATATATTTGTGTGTGCGTGTGTGTCTGTGTCTGTGTCTGTGTCTGTGTGTGTGTGTGTGTGTGTGTGTGTGTGTGTGTGTGCTACGTTTGCACCTACACTATATCTTTGCTTTACACACTGCTGTACATTTGGCCTAATAATAGCTCCCTTCATATCACAGCAGTTTACTCCGTGTCCTTTTTTATGAAGATAGGCTGTATACTTAATACATGCCGTAAACTGACCCTGTTCTTCCATGAACAACGTGTATGTGTGTATGTCTATGTGTGTGTGTGGGTGTGTGTGTGTTTATGTGTATGTCTATGTGTGTGTGTGTGCGTGTGTGTATGTGTGTGTCTCGCGCTTGTTGTCGCCTGGGGGCTCCATCGGCATCGTGGGCTGCCGCCTTGGTTCGCCTCATCTCGCCTCGGCTGCTGTGTCTGGGCATCCCTGATCCACGCATCCACACACACATATATATTCTTTATCTGATTAGCTGACACGTTAGCGCGGCAGGCAGCGTCTGGCCCCCGGGGCAGGCGCATGGATTTCATTTAAAAAAGTATCAAAGGTTTACACGGGCGCTCCGTTTTAATCAGCATGTTTATCAGGCAGAGAAAAATTGCAGGAAGGACCACAGGGAGTGTAGGGGCGCACGCATGTGTGGTGGGGGAGGTTATCTTAAGGACCAGTAGCCTGGGAAATTGATAATGGCTACAAGGTAATTTACTGGCAACTTCAGCAGCCCAGCGCTGCGCCAGTTTGGCCCCTCGCTCTAATTACAACCCATGTAATGTCCTAATGAAGCTGCAGGCGTGTGTGTGTGTGTGTGTGTGTGTGTGTGTGTGTGTGTGTGTGTGTGTGGAGGGGGAGAATGTGTGTGTGTCGGTAGGGTAGTGTGTGTTGGAGACTGTGAATGTGCCTGTGTATTATTTATTTCAATGTGTTTGTATGCGTTCTGTGCAGGTTGCAGATAGGTGAGACCTAAAGATGGATTTTCGTAAGGTGAAATAAAGGTGTTGTTGAATGAATAGTCCAGGGCATGTGTGTTTGTGTGTGTGTACATAACCTGCAGAGAATTGGAGTTGTGAGCGTTTTTTTGTTGTTTTTGTTTTTTTAGGATTGTTTGTCAGGACATCTGTAGCTCCATAAACTCATAGCCTTAGCTCAGTGATGGCTGGGGAAAGCTATGCTCTGCCTGAGTAAAAACTTGTTGGGCATGTTGATGGTTGAATCTGGTCCAGTGACACTGATCCAGTGTGCCAGCCTGGTTCGTTGTCACCACGAGGCATTAGTACCGCCGAACCACCCTTGCGTTTCAATGGCAAGTATTGCAGCTCTCTCTTGACCACCATTGATTTGTCTGAGACAATGAGTCTGTGCTTGCGATGTCTCGGGAACTGAACCAGGGAGAGTTTCCTGGACCGGCCCCAGGATTCGGGGACATTTTTTCCGCCGGGTTGATTTGTTGGTTGGGTTGGAGGTTCACATGAGGCCTCTGATGAAAAGGACCAGGCTGTGTGTGTGTGTGGCTAGGGTGGTGGCGGCGCCACACGCCAGGCGAGGTGTTGGGCTCTCCCCCCTCGCCCTGTGTGTGTGTGTGTGTGTGTGTGTGTGTGTGTGTGTGTGTGTGTGGCCAGGAAGGCCTTGATATCGCCGTCATGTAAACATCCCCCACTGCCTATCTGATGAAGGAAAAGCATGGAGAGTCTGTTTTCTCAGACTGTGAGTGTTTGTTTGCATGTGCTTGAGAGACTGTGTGTGTGTGTGTGTGTGTGTGTGTGTGTGTGTGTGTGTGTGTGTATGTGTGCACCAGCATACATGTACGTGTTTACGGCCACACCTGGTGTTTAGAGAACAAAACTTGCTAAAGTTTTATTAAGTAGAAGTAGGGGGGCACTTAACGCTATCGTTAGAGCTGTGTCCAGTTGCCTCCCAGAGAATAGAGACACTCTGAAACTGAGCCTGGCCCTTACTGAGTCTCCTTTCCGCTCCCTTCCCCTCACAGGAAAAGGAGAGTGTGGAAGCGGTGTCTGTCGGGGCCATTCTGTCTGACTACCAGCGGGTTCGAGTGGAAAATGTGTAAGTAGATCTCAACTGTCTCTCACAGCGCGAACACACACACTCGGCGCTCAACCGATACCTCTATTGGCGCACGTCAGTTTCCACTGTCCAGGCATTGAATTGCACTTTAATTTCGGGATGCAAGCCAAAAGCTGCTGGAGCACTCTTGTTGTATGTGTTATGTATAGATGACCGTGAACTCTTTGTGTAGTGTTGTTTAACATCTTAAATGGCCTGGGAAGAGAAAAAAAACAACAACCTAATCTTCGCTGAAATTTTAGCAGGTACCAGCATATTCCCTGTCAGCATTCCAGAATGTTTTGTACTGGCAGAACCTCATTGTTAAAAATTGGCTTCAGACCACTACCTTTGTTTATACCCACCATATTGGATTTTCTACCACTTATTCAAAGCTGTTCGATGTTTTGACCGTATTGCCACCGCAAGTCCCTAAAGGAGTCCCCAGCGTCTTGACAATACTTTGATGATAAAAAGAATGGTTGGTCACCTTTCATTGCCGCTGGATGTATTGTACTGTATCATCTGATGCTCTACCTCAAAGTCACCCATATCACCTAGCCCAAAAGCTCATGCACTTGATACTCTTGTAGCGTAAGTGGCTTGTGATGGCACATTGGTACCAAGCCACTCAGGCACTGGAGTGCCAGTGAAAGCCCCTTGGCATGCTGGGAATCTACGGCGTGCCAGTGGTGGCCGGAGCGACCCGAAAAGCCTTAGTCTTAGCGATGGTGAGAAGTTTCTTCCCTGTGACAGCCGCCCTCCGGCCTGTGTTGTCGGGCCATCAAGTCAGGGGCCTCGGCCTCATCTTCCAGCACATTCCAACACCACCACCACCACCGACCCCGACAGCGCCGCGCGACTCCTTGCCTGTCAACAAATACCTCCCGTCAGCCACCCATTGTCTTGGTGGGGGCCCCTCGCACCTTGAGGCGTCTGGTTGGGGCTCAGGTTACCTGTGCGGTCTCTCTCCATGACAGGACTGGATGACGAGATGGTGGAGGCAATGGAGGTGGGGGGGGGGGGGGTGTGGAAGGTGGTGGAGTTGGTGGAGTTGGTGGCAGTGAAGGGGATTTAGCTGTGATTTCATAATTACACTTTTAATTTCCACCCTGCTCGGTGGGTGAAGCTGGGAGCCTTTGAGCCGGTCTGAGTGTCTGTGCCATACGAGCCGGGCCGTGGCACGCTGCCCGGAGAGCGAAAGTGCCAATTGTCTTTGAAGTTGTTGAGCTGGTGGCGGCGGCGTGATGTGAGCTCTTTATCTCTGTCTCCCTCTCCTTGTCTCACATTCTCATGCTCTCTCTTTCGCCCTCCCTTTTTTCTCTCCTCCCTCTCTCCCTCTCTCCCTCTCTTGATTTCCCTCTCTCCTCTTATCATGGTGTTTGTGTTTCTCTTTCCATCATTCTGTCTCTGGCCCTTTGTTTTTCTTTCTCTCTCGCTCTTGTTTTCCTGTCTCAGGTGCGCTCGGCTCCAGCTCCAGCCGCTGGCCTACCTGTGGCGCCGGGACCAGGAGTCGCTGCTCTCCGAGATGATATCGCGTGGCATCCACGCCCTCCTCATCAAAGTGGCCGCCGTCGGTGGGTGAGCGGGCTGTGGCAGAGCAGTCACCCCTGCCACCACAACACCCCCCCACCCCCACCCCTCACACTACAGTATTGGCAGTTCACCAGTCACACACACACACACACACACACACACACACACACACACACACAGTCTCACACACACACACACACACACACACACACACACACACACAGAGAGAGAGTTGTGGTCGGTCAGTGGGGACAGGAGGGAGGAATAGGGTTGTGTGGGTGTGTGTGTGTGTGTTGTGGGGAGGGTGTTGCTCAGCCGCCTCAGTGTAACCAGAGACAGATAGAGTGCACAAAAAGCAAAATAGCGCAGACTAAATCATCAAACACGCGGCTGGCGGAGATGGTTGAGGCTTGGGCTGGAGGGCGAAAGCTCGGTCGAGCGTTGAACAGTATGCAAAAGATAAGAGCCGAAGCCGGCAGCCGCAGAAAGATCTTGACTGATTGCCGACCCGCGTTAATGAAAAAATAAGGCGTCCGTAATTACCCCAGCAGTCGCCACGGCACCGTGCAGGGGAGGGGGCACGTCTTGTTCGTCAGGGTCCCTCGCATACCTCGACAGCCATGGGCCGTGAAGCGGCGATTAAAATCTAGTATATCTCGTTTAAGCTCTTAAAGAGCTGTGCGGCCGCGGAGAGGTTAGTGTCTTGTCACCTGGCTAGTGCTAGTCGGCCCGCGCTGTGGCCTCAGGGAAGATGCAGATCAGGTTGCTGAATGAGGAAGGAGAGAGAAAAGGAAGGGTGGAGGAGGAGAGAAAGAAAACCTGTCTTTCTCTGTGAGTTTTCCATATGCGGATTGTTACTTGTGTCTACTTGACACTGACACTGGAAGTGATAAATGATCATTATGCTGCAAATGGTTCTTTTTATCCTCCAACCACTTGTGGCAATAAATCACTCCATTTAGCTGCTGTTTACGCACACTTAAGTACTTGCTGTCAGACTCAATTGTAATCAGTTATTAAGGGTTTCAGGCAGACACTTGATCTGCAACATTCAGTGGTATACATAGTATACATTATTATGCCCAATCTAAAATAGTACTTACCCATTAAAACTATTAGTCAATGTCCACGTGCCGATCAAACTATTTTTGTCACAAATAGCTTTTGTCATGAATAGCACAAAAATGCTCACTGAAATTCTATCATGCGACAAGTTTGTGATGTCTTTTATATAAGAAGACTTTATGAAGCACAACTGTGAACTCTAGCTTTTGAATATCCTTTCATTCATGCAATTTGCATTTTACAGGAAGTCTTTAGCCCAGAACAGGTAATTCCACAGTAATTCAGAGCAGTAATTCCAGTGACGCATCTTTTCATGTTTTTATTGCCACGTTTTTCTTGTTTGTGTTTTTTGCCGCGGAAACAAAAAGCTCCTTTGTATGCCTCCCAAGGAATGCACATTACCCTCCAACCCCCAAGGCAGTAGCGACGCTCTCCGAAACACCGCCCTGAGCCTTCGCACTTGTCACCGAGACAGGCTCTCACCTCGCCACCCCCAGGGCCTCACCGCAGTGCCCTGCCGACGGCACCGCAGCCTCACCTTACCAACACCCCACCCCCACCCCCACCAAAACACCCGCTCCCTCTCAAAAAAGCACATTCTCTGCGTGTCACAGGCTTATAATTAGAAAGGAAAACTACCTTGGGCCTGTTGTGTTTTCAGACCTCCACCACCACCTCCTCCTCCTTTACCCACCACCTCCTCCTCTTACCTGGCTACAGGTAGGGCTCTCAGATCTTATCGCCGCTGACTCCTCACCTGTCCCCGGGGCGGCTGTAATTAGACATGAGAGAGAGAGAGGGAGAGAGAGAGCGCTGAGGAGTCTGCAAGTGCCGCCAGCCCATAAGCCACCAGCGGAATAATTGCAGCTTTCATTAGATCAGGTTTAAGTGGAGAAGTGTGTGTGTGGGGGTGTAGAGGGATTGGGTGTAGGTATTGGGTGACGTGCAAGCGGGACAGGGGCATTGGGGTTGGGGTTGGAGGTGGGAAGGGTAAGGGGGTGGAGGTGAATGGGAGGGTCGCTTAGGTAGACCTCAGACGGAGATAAAGACACATCGCCTGCCCCCCTCCAGGTCGCGACCACTTTGAAAAACGACAAATTCACCCTCTTCTTTGTTTTTCTTTTTTATTTGATGTGCCTAAGCCCTGCTACAACAGCTGGGTTGGACTGCCAGGGGCTGACTGCCAGGTGGGAGTTTTTCTTTTGGTGAGGCGGGGCCGAGTTCATTGCCGGTTTACTCGATCAAGGAAGACAAAGAGAACACCAGTACTGTAATCATTCTTGGAAAAAAATACCTGGCCTCCCAAGATGGGCTCGGTCTCATCGCAGCTTTGTCTGCTCTTTTATCGATGTCCGAGAATGTCCTTGTTGTTTTCCAACATGAGCTCTCTTCCCTGGTAATTGGCTGTTTAGACGAGCACACATTAAACATTCACGCAATTAGTAAGCTGATTGATTTGCGTAGGTGAGGACACCCACCCTTGCTGCAGTCACAGGACGCTAATTGGTCTCCCGCTCCTAATTGCTACGATGAGGCTGAAAGGTTTCACTGACAAAACTTGACCATTATGAGTCTTCCTCTGAATGCTAAAAATCTTCTTTACAATTAATTATTTCAAGGAGACATAACCATAACTCCGACTGCAACACACACCCCATTTGCAGGTACTGGACAAAAGCCATTTCAAGACATATCAAATACATACATGTCTGACATGCTTGTTAAAGCTGTGCTTTTCTAAAGGTTTAATTGGCTTAATTGTGTACAAGTGTGGTAAGAATAGCAGATTGGTAATGTTATCGTTAGCAGCAGAGCAGATTTTTCCATGATACCTCAGTAATAAGGGAAGTGGCCAGCTGCTCCAGAGGAAGTCAGACTTTCATTGCTTTTCCAATGGCAGTAGCCAAATTAGTCCTGGGAGCAGTATCGTAATTTGCTGTTGACATTTGTGGCACCACCTGCAATAAAACATTGTGATGGATACAGCCAGAGTAACTTTAGCCCAGTGCCCATAAATGACAGACTATGCTCTTGGGCTGGTGAGGTTAACCTTGAACATCTCCAGAACAAAACAAAGTAAGGCTAAGGACTATTTTTTTGTCATATAGTAATTGCGATCTTGCACCACCACTATTTTTTTGTCCTCATCTTGTAAGAATACAGATATCATGGCTGTACAGTGAAGCTTATGCACTGCTTTAATGCAGTCAAATGTTACTCCTACATCAGGAGATGAAATTTTATGTAAGATAATATAAGCAGCTTTACTGTTGTAGTAATGACATGGTTGTAATATTAGATTTGTTGTGTCCCTGTTTCGTTTAAGCGAAAGGATAAAGTCTGTGTAAGACAGCATGATAAGCATCAGACGAGGTTATAATTGCCCTCGTTTTTCCCTTTAATTTGTCGGATAAAAAGATTACCACCTTGATGTGTGAGAATTGCATTTGCCTTACCCTATTATTCTATGCACAGACACAGAATTTCAGATAAGGGCTTGGACAAATTTCACACATACTCTAATCTTATCATCTGTGTTTTTTTTATGTTCCTCCCTCTCCTTCTCTCTCTCTCTCTTTCTCTCTTTCTCTCTCATTCTCCGTCTCTCTCTCAGATGGGAAAGATAGTGTGTGGTTATTGTTTTTCGTAAGGTCTTTGAGAGCATTGTTCAAAAGGATGAACTAGCTCACGTCATTTCATGCATTCAGAAGCTAAAATGTTACACATCATGAATCCAATTTTCTTCCCCCTTCTCTTGAAAGCAGGGATTAAACTAGGTTGTCAATCCACACAGGCCCATCAGGAGACAATCTCAGGACGGCCAGTATTTCCAATCACCAACGCATTATCTACCATCTCACAGCTTTTTAATTTGCTTCTCCAGCCAGCATCAGAGACCCAAAGAGTGTTCATTTCAATTTGGGAGCTAACTCTCTTGATCTGGGTTAGTTTGGAGATGTTGTGTTCATGGGTATTGGTGATTATAAGGAGCCAAGGTGATTAGGCTGATTCAATTGCACAAGCAGCGGTGGTTTTGAGTTTCACCAAAGGCATGAAGAATGAAACGGGGATATCTTTTAAGTAGAATGATGTAAGAAAGTTACCTGAAGGGTTCAAGGTTGTGATGTTAAGTAGCTCTCATAAAGTAATGTTTTGGTTGGTTATATATGTTTTGTCTGGTCGCCTGTATCTGTTGTGTGTGTTTGTGTGTGGGACACAATTTAATTTTGTACCTGTTCCCATTAAGGGCTGTGATTGCCACATATTTGTTTGTGACCTTCAACCTCTAGTCTCTTAGATTATCTCTTTCAATTATCACAAACTTTCCAGGAGAAAGTACTTTTTTTCCCACTGCCCTCTAATTTGAGGCTGTTGAGCAAAGTAATGAAGTGAGCAGGGAGACCTTAAAATCCATTTCCCCTTGCTGTGCCTGATAGCCTCGCTTTGAAAGTTCACTGCCTTTAATTGCTCTTTTATTGGATAATACTGGACAAAATCCTTTTAAAGGGGAGCCATTCCTTCTGCTTTGGCCAGAGCACCGTCTGAGTAGAGTGCTCAGAAGCGGTCTTCAGAGGCAGACAAACGGCGACTTCTGGTAGGATTATTTGGGTTTAATGTGGCATAATGAGCCGGTGTAATGAGAGTGAGGTCAGCCACTAAAGCAGGTGGAGGGGACGCGAGGGACCTGAAGGTCCTGTAACGGAGTGCTGTGTGTCAGTTAAGCAGCGCTAAATGGCTGCCCACGATGGACCAAACACAGGGACTCTGTTTGCTCGTCTTGGCTTTGTGTCTGCGGTTGTTCAGTACCTACAGGCATGCTTTAGACATAAATTATTTAATAAGTTGTTGAGTCCTGTGGTTGTCCCTGGTCTGATTGGTTTTTGATGCTTGTTGTATGACTTCTCAATTACCAGTTAGTGCTTGCTGAAGAGTGTCATACTTCTGAATTAACCACAGGGCTCTAATAAATCACTTGTGTTCAGTCATGCCAGGAAGGTACTGTTTCACATTCATCTTGAAAATAGACACAAACACATGCAGCAAGCGCATATCTGATCAGTATCTGATGTCAATCATGTTGACGCATAAAATGGGTCAGCAAGATCAAGTAAGGCGGATGTTGCAGAGACTAGAGTTTCTGTTTAGTCACCATTCTCAGACAGTCTTTGTTCTAGTTACACTGGCTATCTACGCCAGCCACATAAGATATTTGTTTGTGTTTGCCGTCTGTTGACGTTGGTGTGGCTCCCTCAGGTGAAGAGAAGGGAATTGAGGAGCCAGGCTCAGGTTAACACTCTTTAATTAACCATTGGAATGGCCTGGTGGATTTCCTGTGTCTCCTTACTCCCTGTAAATACCAAGTCCTGTATCATATTTTATTCACGAGTGGGGAAAGTTAATGAACATGTTAAGAAAAAGGGGGGAGGGAAAAGGCGACATCCTCACAAGCAATTTGAAGCCAATCATTAAAATTTGTTAAAAGGCATGACTAATTAAAAAGGGATATTTAAATTGGATTGAATTTTAATGCTCCCCCCCACCTCTTTCACTCTCTCCCCACCCCACCCACCCCTCTCTCTCTCTCTCTCTCTCTTTCTTCCTTTCTCTCCCTCTCTATCTTCCTTATTACCTTTTTGTGCGTGGGGTTAAGATGAGAAGATGTCGAGATTAGATATTCTCACACTAATTAAGAGCAGCGTTCCCCTGGGTGGCAGACGCAGGCCCTCCTCGGCCTCGTCTCTCTCTCCCCTCCGCTTGCCCTCGTGCCCCCCCCCCCCCCCTCCGCCCCCATCCTGCAGGAGCTCGTGGCCTGGCTCCACTTGAAACGTGGGGTTTTTGAAGCCCCCCTCCTTCCCCAGGGTCTGCGGTTAAGCCCTTGACCTTTGAGGTTTTCGCAGGAGAAAGGGAAAGAGTGAAAGAGAAAAAAAAGAGCAGGAGAGTCTGCATTACCGTGTTCTCGATAACTTTTTTGCGGTGGACTTTGACAATGTAGTGCCACTGTAGCAGCGCTGTTGAACGCGAACTGAATCGGCCCCATACGGTTTCCTTCACGTTACCGTCCAGACGCGCCGGCAGGAGGGTTTGGGTTTAATTTCATTTCCCCCAGCAAAACCTGGTTTAGGTGCAGCCGGCTGTTGCCGTGAGAAACGGCGCGACTCTGCAAAGGCACACTGCTGCAGCACGCCTCGCGTCATCGCGTCAGCCACGTCTGCCGCGTCTGCCGGGAAGCCCTGACTTTGGTCCTGCTGCGGTTTTGAGGGGCGTAAGTAGCCAGCATCTCCTGTTTGTTTATCAGGGAGGACATGGAATTGTTTACCGGGAAGTGGAGTGGGAACGGTGTGGCTCGGTGTGGCACAGTGGTGGCGGCGGGATCAGAACCAGGTGGGAGTCGGCCTCACGCAGGGGGGACTGGCCGTCTGGCAGGCAGTGGTGAGCACTCGCACGTGGGGGCTCAACCAGCGTCATGGTTTTTTTTTGTTCTGTTTGTTTTCTTTGGAGTGACTTAAGGCTCGTGACTGGCCCTGAGAAAAGGCACACAGAGGTATAGGCGCCGTGAGCCAGGGGTCGGGGGAGAGACGTCTGGGGAGATTACAGTCAAGGACAGGGACGGACATGTTTGCAGAAGACATCATCACTCGTGGGCAACTCCTCTCCCTTATCCTCCCCTCACTCTTTCTTTTTTCCTCCTACATTGCTCTCCCTCACTTTCCTTCTACCCCCCCCTCTCTCTCACTATCTATATCTCCCTCTCTCTCAATCCTCTTTGTCTCTCTCTCTCTCTCTCTCTCCCCTCTCTTTCCCTCTGTCTCCTGTGTGCGAAGCACATCTGTGGGGCCTGAGTCACTTCCCTGTGCCGTTTAAGGGGGGAAAGGCAAATAAACAGGATCTCTCCCAGTTTACGTTCACAAAGGAACCAGGCAGGGGCTCGCTTTTCAGCACGACTGAAAACTGTTAACCTTACCCGGAGAGATTTGTGTACACAATTTGCAAAGTCAAATAAATAAGGTCCCGGGCCAAGTTCTTTGTGTGTGCTGTGTTGTGCCGTCTCTGTGTGTGTGGGAGACAGGCCTGCCTCTTGCTGTCATCATGAATCACTGCACTGTGTCTCTGATGGGGCCCTTCTCCTCTGGTGTGTGTGTGTGTGTGTGTGTGTGTGTGTGTGTGTGTGTGTGTGTGTGTGTGCCTGGACCCTGAGAAGCATTTAGGGAAGTCTTTGGCGGAGATGGAACCTCATCTGAAACAGGTCAGAGCACTTCTCTCTCAGTGCCTATCTCTGTCTCTCTCTCTTTCTATTTCTCACACACTCTTTCTCTCTCTTTCTCTCACACACTCTCTCTCTCTCTTTCTGCCACTACCACCTCCTCGCCTCACCCCACATGAACCCACTGTTGGGCTCCGGTCCAATCCCGCACCAGCTCCCCCCAGGCCCCTGGGCCCGAGACCGTAAAATTTATATGGGATCGGCCGCATTAACAAGTGGCCCACGGTTTCATTCAGACTTTTTTTTTGTTGGGCCAACGGTCTTTAATGACGGAAAGGAAATGGACGAAAAGTGGAGTCCCTTTCATGAAACGGCTGTTAAACATTGATGAATTCCTTCCCTTCTGGCAGCTCTCTCAGAAGTATGGAGTGCACATTTGTGGGGAAGGGGGTGAATACGAGACCTTCACAACCGATTGCCCTCTCTTCAAGAAAAAGATTGTCGTGTAAGTTATCATAAAGCACACTATCTCCCATACAAAAAAGCCTCATTGTGCTGTTGGTGCCAACAGGCTATTCCTAAAACTCATTCCTTTAGTTGGTACCTGGACTAGAAGCCAAAAGGGACGTTACACACTGCAGCTTAAGTAGTTTCATGTAGATAATAAGAATTCACATTGTTTTGGGGGTGTAGTTCAGGGTATATTTCTGTTTTGTTATCTGTTTTTAACTGGTTTTTAATGTCAAATTTGCAGTGATGCCATGGAGACGGTGATCCACTCGGCAGACGCCTTTGCGCCGGTCGGCTACCTGCGCCTCACTCAGATGCACATCGAGGACAAAGGCCAGGTCTGCTCGGCTCCGCTCCCATCTCATCTGGACACACCACTGTCCTCATCTCCTCTTCTCTCCTCTCTTGTGCTCTCCACTCCTCCCTCTCCTCCCTTCCCTTCTCTCCTCTCTTCACGACTTTTACGCTATACTTTTCTCCTCTTTTCTCTTCTCTTTTCTCTGCCTTTCTTTGGCCTCTCTTCTCTCTCATCCTCTTCTCTTGTCCTCTTATGGCCTCCTCCCATTTCCCCACCTCCCCACCCCTCTCCTCTCTTCTCTATCCCCCTGTTCTCTTCTCTCTCTTCCCCTCTGTTCTTCTCTTCCTCCTCTCCCAGGATGAGCCGTTCATTCAGGCCTGGGAAAAAGCTGTTCTGCTTTCACATGACGCCTGCGTCGCGCTGTAAACCAGTCAAGTGGAATGATGTGTATTTTATTTATTGACAGTTTCATTCGGTTGTTTTGATTGTTCGATTTTGCAGAACGGGGAGAAAATTGCCATGTGTTTGTTTTATTTTTGATTGGAGCGATGGACACGGCTTTTCCTCGTGAAATTGGAACTCAGTCATTATATCATTATGCGAGGGTTGGAGCGGGGAGGGGGACAAATCACGAGTGCAATGAAAACAGCAGAGATAGAGAGTGGAAGGGGACGCGCCGTTGGCTGCGTGAGAAGTTTGTTGAACATCTCTGCAGCTCTGACATGGCAGAGAGAGAGAGAGAGAGAGAGAGAGAGAGAGAGAGGAGAGAGAGAGAGAGAGAGAGAGAGAGAGAGGGGTTGGGTTGGGTTGGGTTGGAGGCACTCTGGAAAACAGCGTCTCCACAGGGGCTTTTCTCCCACATCCCTTTCTCTCTCATCCTCCTCTCTCTCTCTCTCTCTCTCTCTCTCTCTCTCTCATCCTCCTCTCTCTCTCTCTCTCTCTCTCTCTCTCTCTCTCTCTCTCTGTTTCTCTGTCTTTCCCTCGTTCCCTTGGCCATCTCCCCTCACCGCACTCGGCCTACTTTGACGTCTGCAATATTCACTCCCGCCCCAAACTAGGCCCGGGCTTAATAAACATGTCGGCTCAAATTAAAGTGCCCCCGCGTGCAGGTAGGTGGAGGGGTGGAGTGGAGGGGGGGGTGTTGGGCGGCTACGCCCAGATAGCTGTCACCAGGGAGAGGCACAGAGGAGAGATGAAGCGAGGGAGGAGAGAGAGAGAGAGAGAGAGGGAGATAGAGAAAGGTTATTCTGGCCCCAGAGTCTGCAGTACCCCATGTGTGATGAGCCCCAGTGAAAGTGCTTGGAGTTGTAGTCAGTGTGTTTGCCTGACTGACTGTCTGTAGTTGTTTTCCTGTTTTTTTTCCTTGTTTTGTTTTTTCTTTTAGTAAAGTGTGTTGATATGTGTGGCAGTGATCTCTGTGTGTTTGCTTATGTGGTTAAGTACGTGTGTGTGTGTGTATGTGTGAGAGCGTGTGTGTTTTATACGTTTTTAGATGACCACAGTTGTGCCAGTTTCATCTTGGATCATGATTACCGTGTCCCTGCACCACTTAGCTTCACTCTCTAGAAGGAAACCCACCAGGCCCATCCGCAGCAGAGCACGCCACCGCCACCATGGCACTCCACTGCTCTGAGAACAGCACTTAAAAGCATCAAACGCTCCCTCATCTAGGCACTGCACTGCTCTGAGAACAGCACTTAAAAGCATCAAACGCTCCCTCATCTAGGCACTCCACTGCTCTGAGAACAGCGCTTAAAAGCATCAAAGGGCCCCACTACGTCTAATTCCTTTTCCCGCTCGGCAGCTTGGCTCTCAGCAGCCATGCTGTGTGCAGAATCTGTGTCCGGCGAGCCAGACTCCCAGAACCCCAAAGCCAAATAAACACAAACCAACACAGCCTCCGTATTTGGCAGCATTCCTGAGGAGAGAGCTGGCTGAAAGGAGAGATGTTAATTAGAGCGAGGGAGATGGAGAGGAGATGGAGAGGAGGAGAGGAGGAGAGGAGAGGAGGAGGGGACGGGGTGAATGAAATTAAATGAAATGAGATGCAGAAGCTGTGCGCTGTAGATCTGATGTGAGACTGGCGGGAGTGGAGAGTCTGTTCTGGGTCAGCCAGGCAGGGTCAGCCGCTGGGATGATGGTGTGTGTGTGTGTGTGGGGTTCAGGGAGAGAGGGGTTGTTGTTGGTTTGTTGGGAGTTGGATGGGGGGTAGGTGGTGGTGGAGGGGGCGAGTTGTTGGGGGCTAGTTATTGGCGAGAGAAAAAAAAACATAGCCTGAGTAACCCTCAGCTCTCGTGTCCTCCAGCCACCCAGCCCTACAGCCATGCTCTCCTCTCTCCCCACAAACACCCCCTCCACCGCTACCACCAGCCAGCCACCCATCCTGCTCCCCCTTCCCCTCCCACCCCCCCTCCAGTTCAGCAGGGAAGAGCAGGGAGATTCCAGGGCCCTGTCCAGGGGAGAGCCTCCCCTCACCCAGCCGTCCAAAGTGCTCTCCGTCAGGCTGACGAATCCAGCTTGACACCCCGCTCTGGATGAACCAGCAGCATGGGAGTAGGGGGTTGGTGGGTGGGGGTGTGCGTGCGCCTGTGTGTGTGTGTGTGTGTGTGTGTGTGTGTGTGTGTGTGTGTGTGTGTGTGTGGGGGGGCGAATGGCATCATTTGCCCTGAGTTAATTCTGCAGGAGTCCCTCTACTGTGTGGGGGCTGGGGCTGGAGTATAATTAATTTGATTATCACATGGGCAAATGCAGCTGACAGCAGGAGATTTAAGAGAAAGAAAAAAAAAAGCCTAAAACTGATTTTTTTTTTTTTTTTTTCAAACAGTGAATACTTTTAGTGCCCTTTTCTGTCAGGTAATACTGCATGTAAATACAGACAACCATTTCCATTTTTGTTTTGGTATTGTATTTTATTTTAAAAATGAAGGGTAAAATGTAAATAAACAAGACTGATGAAACACCGGGCTCTTGTGTGAAACACTCGACACGTCAAGAGACAGTGTGGCTGAATGAGTGACGGATGGAACGATTGCATTTACTGTATCAAGCTACAAAAAAAAAAAAAAAAAAGCATGCCCCCTCTCGCTGTGATTCATGAATATGTTAGCATTGCTTTTTCATATTCATTCCTCCTCCCAGTCATTTTTTGGCCCGGGCACGTCAGAGAAGACTGACATGGCATGCATGGCAGCTTATTGGAAAACTAATTATGCTCAGTTTTGTTTTCACCCGCATGTATCGTTTTTTTTTTTTGTTTTTTTTTTTTTTGCCCGCCACCCCCACCCCCAGCCCCCCATCTCCCTGTATCTTTCTTGGCTGATTTATTCCCGTTTGGGCTTGATTTCAGGGCCCCACAGAGAGTCCTCTGCCCCTCGGTACTTGTCCTTGCCAAAGCGCCATTGACAAGATGACTGAGGAGGCGGAATATGCTGATAAAACCCAAGCCATCCAGGAAGAATTTACATCAAACAGCGACCTTAGTTGTCAGCGGGGTCATGGTGAGATGTGTGTCGTGTGTGATCATGTGTAGTTGTATGTGTATATGTGTGTGTGTGTGTGTGTGTGTGTGTGTGTGTGTGTGGTGTGGTGATATCTGGGTATGATATTACATGCCATCATCTCTTTTACATGATTTGTCTTTTATTGATGACGGCCATTAGAATTAATGACACCAGCTGATATCGGGGTAATTAAGGAATTAAATTCTCTTAATTAATCACGATTGAGGTCACAAATTGAAAATCTCCCATGAATTTCCATTAGTCTTTGAATCTTATTCCCATTCCCCCTAATCAACTGCACTCAATTGAATTTGCTCCCCCATACCACCCACCACCATCCAACCCCCTCTGTCTCTGACACCCTGGCACACAAAGGCCGGTGCCATGCGCTCTTCTGACTCTCTGTGTCTGCATTGTGTTTCCTCTCTCCCTCTTTCTCTCTCTCTCTCTCTCTCTCTCTCTCTCTCTCTCTCTCTCTCTCTCTCTCTCTCCAGAGCCCATGCTCGCCTGCTCTCCCCGCAGTGTGGCAGGCTACCAGTGGTTGGCTGGCATCTCTGGTGCGCACGGCGAACAAGAGGAGGAGTGCAGCAGAATCCAAGCCCAGACCAAGCAGGCTTTCACCAGGCTGCAAGGTACAGCAGCAGCCCGTCAGAGCTCACTCACCTAACAACCCCCCCCCCCCCCCACCACCACCAAAAAAAAAAAAAAAAAATGAAATAAAAAGCAAAAAAAGCATCAAGTATTTAAGGATGGTGAAAAAGGAAATTGTCTGTGTTTGCTCTTATGTGGTTCTATCCAGCCCTGGCTCCATAGTCCATGTTATCGCAGGCTTGCATCTCCACTGACCAGATCAGCAGACGATGCTGGACGTCTTGCTTTCAGCAGGTGGTGGTGACAGGAATAAAACAAAGCATCAGGAAGGGGCAGGGGTACAGGAGAGTGGAGAGAGGACATGCAGTAAATGAAGCAAAGTTGCCAGTCTGGTCCACTTCTCTTACACATTCATACACACACACACACACACACACACACACACACACACAGCCTTTGTTCCTTTGTTCTCATAGACATTTTCATTTCTCCTTGGTGTGCTGGCAAAATGCACTTGAAGAGGTGGGACAGGGAGCAAGAGGATAGATGCTCTTTATTCAACCCCAGTCTTTTCAAGCGTGGAGGCGAAAGGCAGGCCTATCTGACACCCTGCAAACACAAAGACACACACACACACACACACACAAACACACGCCAACACACACACACACACACACACACACACACACACACACACACACACACACACACACACACACACACACACACACACACACACACACACACTCTGCCCTGTCCATCACAAAAGAGGGCCAGGGACAGGCTCTTCAATTTAAGTGGGGGAGAACGAAACTGAGTCTTCAAAACACATGCATGCCTTCTTTCTTCCTCTCTCTCTTACTCTCTTTCTCTCCCTCTCTTTTTATCTATCGTTTTTCTGTCTCTTTTGAATACTGTGTGCTTTGCCTTTTTTTGCCTGCAGAAACTTTTTTTTTTAAGTGGCGTCTTTAACAGAGCATCTCTTTCTCTCTCCCTCTCTCTCTTTTTGCTTAAGAAGTTGGAGCGAAAGATGAAAAGCATATTTAATGTTTATCGTCTCTGCCGAAACAGCCTTCACGGCTCTGAGACAATATTAAACAAGTTAATATTTCATGAACAGCCTCTTTGTATGAGCCGGCTGTGTGAAGTGCGCTGAGACACTGTTTCTGTTCCACAGTAGAGGAGAGCAAGGGAGGAGAAAAAAACAACAAACTTGATGCGGTATGAAAATATTATGGGCAGACGGGCCTTGCCTGAAGACCTGTGCTTTCACACAGCTATGATATGATATGCCACGGAGCAGGTCACAAAGCATCAGTCGTTCCAGAAATCGTTATCTCGCGCAAAGTTATAGTCAGGCAAGCGCAAATGGGCCTTTTGAGGAAAAGAGGGTGTCTATGTGTAAATATTAATACTCACAAAGAGAAAAGGCTGTGAGAGACATAACCTGAGGTCATGCTCACTGTGTGTGTGTGTTTGTGTGTGTGTGTTTGTGTGTGTGTGTGTGTGTGTGTGTGTGTGTGTGTGTGTGTGTGTGTGTGTGTGTTATAGACGAGCTGCAGAGGGGAGGCTGGAAGATGAAGGATATTGTCCTAGTGCACCTCTATGTCAGAGACATGGCCGACTTCAAGGAGCTGAACAGCGTCTACGTGTCTCACTTCGGCTCCAATCCTCCCGCCAGGTACGGCTCCGTGTGTGTTTACACACTGCCCACAGCAGTGGCCGGCACCCACACCTCTGAGCCAACTCTGCTGACACTTAAATCCAGCCCAGCAACCCTGACCAGCAGACATTCCCATAACCACTCTTAAAAAAGTTATGTCATTCCTGGGGTAATGCAATCACAATATTTATACCCATTTACTCCCACTATGTACAATGTAATACAATGTATATATTGCAACAAACCCTTAATGTATATATTACATCAAACGCTGATGTAGACCATGTGGTTTTTCTGCTGCTCTGTAATACGAAGTCATTTTGGCCATGATACTGCATCTATCTCAATCCCACTGCTCCCCCTCCTGTCTCTCCTCTTGCCAGGGTGTGTGTGGAGGCCCCTCTGCCTGCGGGACACCTCCTGCAGATGGACTGCCTCCTCCATGCTTGGACTCAGCCTCCCGCAGAGGGCTGCTTCCAGTCCAGGGAGGCCATGCACGTCCAGAGCCTGTCCCACTGGGCCCCCGCCAACATCGGGCCCTACAGCCAGGCCGTCAGGGTAAGGCTCTGGCTCCTCTCTCTCTGTCTGTCTGTCTCTCTCTCTCTCTCTCTCTCTCTCTCTCTCTCTCTCTCTCTCCTAGAGTGGGCATGAAAAAAATGACACCCAGTTTTATAGGTTCACAGCTTTTGTTTGTTCCGGTGTTTTCTCTGTCACAATTAAGATATTATGGTTTCCATAATTAGCCACATCTGTGAAACAAAGTACAAAACTTATATTAGCATAAGACTGTAGTTGCACACTAACCTAGACTGGATAATGACACAAATGCTCCGTGTGTGTGTGCGTGTGTGTGTGTGTACGTGTGTACTTATGTGTGTCTGTGGCGATCACTAAAATCTGGTGCTCTTTTGATGTAACTGCGGAGCCGGCGTAAAGCACAGCGCTAATGTGACTCCAAAGGAAGACTTGAGCGATGCGAATGCGGTTGCACGGCTGGCTGAGGCTCTTGTTTACCTGCACGCTAACGGATTACACTTGTCAGGTTTATTGTCAACAGTGTAGCCAGCTCATCTCCTCTCCGCCAGCCTCTCCGCAAGGCCTTGTCCACACTCTTCTATTTCCATGTGTGCATGAAAGGCAGGCATGGGTGGCCAGGTAGACCTCCAGATCGCCCCCCCTTCCCCCCACTAGCTAGGTTTGTCAACAGCATCGATTAACCCAAACCGTGCAAACAATTTACAATCGAGAAATATTGTGCAAATGTGAGACCTGGACCTCCTATGCCCCAAACATCCATGACATATTTGAAATGGGAAACTCAGGGAAAGTGTACTTTTGGCCACAGTGTACACTTGGCCAATTATGGCGTCGTTGTGATTCAGCCTTGGCAGAGGAGCCTGAATATTTGCGCATGTTTTGTCTGTGAAAAACAGAATTGTTTGGCCTCTAGTGAGTCATTTCAAGCTCCATAGTCTCACACCATAAATATGAACCTTGTGCTGTGGTAAATCTTTGACTGGGAATAGACAATGAAGTACATAAACACACACACACACACACACACACACACACACACACACACACACACACACACACACACACACACAAACCCCTCCCTGGTGCAGATCTGTCCGCCATCCCATCTCCGACTCATCAAACTGTAGCATGTGTATTAACAGTACCCTAATTCTAGAGATGGCTCCACATATTGATACAATTAGCCCCATGCTGTGCTCATGCAGACGTGTGTGGTCCAAACACACACACACACACACACACACACACACACACACACACTCGATTCATCCTTAATGAGTATGTGAATTTGAAGGCGATGTAGCCGCTGTATAGTGAAGACAGGCCTCCCTGGAACCAAACCTCACCGAGGGAATCGCTCTCCGAAAAAGCCCTCGCGCCCTCCTCCTCCCTCCTGGTGAAATAATTAGTGATTAATTGTGAAATCCCATTAACAGCCCAGAGGAAGAACTGAGCTGAAAATGCCCCTTTCTGGGTGGTATCTCAATTAAGTCCCTGACACAGTTGTCAATCGTGTACGTTGTGCTGCTATTGTTTGGTCTTCAATTCATGAATTTTATCATATGACATTTATTAACCTGCATTAACATTTAACATGTGTATGATAACATGTAATAGCGCCTGATATCTGACGGACTGTGTCAGAGAACCAAATGTTGTCGTGTCTAGCATCAGGCATTGGCCCGCATCCGCTGGCTGCATTGAGCCTGTAGAAGAGGGCAGGGGAGTTGAGGAAGTGGTTTGAATGGCCACTGGCTGGATATGTTTCCCCAAACACCCTTTAGACTAATTGCTGTGGGGCGGCTGATGTTGTTTGGCTCCATGACAGATTCAGATCCAGTGTGATTTACGGAATTAGTTACTATAATTAGTTATAGCGTTCGCTGATTATCGCTGTAGGCTTTCAATATGTTTTGCGATCGTTTAGGGGAAATCAAGCATGAGGCACGGAAAAGATAATTCAATTTCTGTTTTGTTTATTCCTGTTTTTTGCTATCGGGTTTCCCCTTGATTAGTTTCTGGTTTGGGGTCATGTTTTGCATAATGTCCCTGATACAGTAAACGGGCCGTTTTTTTTTTTTTTTAATGGTGGTTATTGCCTTGTCTGGATTTACCACAGAGAGCAGACTGGACATGCTCCGTCATTTGGGGATATCGGTGATAATGTGCAGATTAGGCCTTAAAGGGTATTTGCTACAGTTCACAGGGGAGTGAGTCTTGAAGGTACGGTTTAAGGCTTCAGATATGACATAAAAAGATTGTGTTGAGTTGAGTTATTCCGAGAGACCGTTCTTCCATTAAGACAAAGCCTTCATTTTCTTCAACAATATGACATTGCTTTGAATAGCATTGATATGTCATCAGGCATGGGGGAGAGAATAAGACAGAAAAGTCCCCTGCTTTTTCAATCTATTCTCATAACAGACGATTAAGCTCGCGTGTTGGCAGATGGCATGAATTGACCCTCCATTAGCCAGAGTCGTAGTTAACAGTGTGGGGTCCAAATTGCTTATTGCCTCACACCTTTGTGATTTAATGCCAGCCATTCCTGAGGTTCCCTGCCAATGAGCAGGAGAGGAATTCAAATGATTCTATAATTACATAATTCCAAGACAGAAAATCTCCTTTTGTGTGGAGGCCCCATTGGCGCCAGGATTGTACAGCATCTCCCCTTTCAGATTAAGACAAATACAATACCCCGAGGACGTTTGTTCCCAAATTCTATTTACAGATTAAATTCTGGGGGAGGGCTGTTGGGAAGGCACACTAGCGGCTGTCCTAGGTTAGGGAATAGACCCTCTAGTTCTTTGTCCGTCGGGAGCGGCAGTCTGTTTTGTGGAAATCCTCGTGTGGGCACAGAATTGGATTTGCATTGGATTTTGCGAATTGCCAAAATGGTGCTACTGAGTAGTTGGGGAAGTGGATGTGACATTGACAATTATTGTCAAAAGAAGCAGTGGCCTGCTTTGGTGAGGGGGGCCAAGAAATTTAAATAATCTTTTGGGGGGGGGTGTAGGGATAACACATTGAAACAAAGAGCCAGGCCTGACCTCTTTGTTACTGAGCTCAGGAATGATGTTCACCCATTTCTTTATGCTTAAGTGTTGTTCAGAAGGTTCTGTCTTTTGTGAACAGCATTAGCCTGTTTGTTTGATGATTATACATAGAACTGTAATCTGAGTGGGACTTTGTATCCCATGTGAGGCTTCACATTGGAATTTAAAGGCTGAGGGCTCCACTGGGGGTTAAGCTGTGATAAAAAAATGTGTTTCCATAAATTGCTTTTGATTAATAGCACATCAGTTTTTGTCAGAAAAGAAAGATATTAGACAAAATTTGGCAATTAAGATGAGCAGATCTTGTATTTGAAGATGCATTATTCGTCTCCAGTCAGAACGCATCACTGGGCTGAAGAGTGATGATTTTGCCTTATCCCTCCCCACCCTTCAAAAACAAACAAACCATCGACGGAAGCCTCATCCACCTCAATTACCCACGGAAAGGTAATTAGCTGAAAAGCAAGACTTGTGAAGGCTCACAGGGCCACAGGGTCTTATTCAAGGATGCGTGTGTGTGTGTGTGTGTGTGTGTGTGTGTGTGTTGAGGGGGTATGGAGGGTGGGTTATGCCAAGTGTACAGATTAATTAGGACGTTTAACTTCATTTTTAATACAACAGAATTAATCCCATAAAAACGGAGCGATCTCCGAGGAGTATCGTTGACGGCCCTTGACGCTCGCGCCTCGCCATAATCTATTAAAACCTGCCTTTAATCTCACCTCACCCACCACCCCCCCCGCCCCATCATATTTTATGGATTTTTTCATAAACACGGCCCATACTTCATAAATGTCTCAATTTTCTAGTCTATTAACATTACTTCAAACACAGTTGATAAAAGAGGAGAGCATGCATGAAATAATGCGCCAATAACAGCGCGGCGCTGCAGGCTAAAAACAGTGGGAAGGCTCGCCACTCATCCCCTCTGAAACAATAGCTGTGCCGCGCGGATGCTATCAGTGCTAATGAATGCAGCTAAACGATCATCGCACTCAACCTGGAGACAAAATTCTGGAAGAGTCCGATCGAAGAAAAGAGAGGGTATTTTTTGCCCTGCCCTGTCTTGAATGATTCATGACTGGAGCAGTTTTGTGTTTGGTGTTGATGGAAACCTTATTGTTATTTTAATTTTGCTGGTTGCATTTATGTTTACCACACTTCCTGTTGCCTCCTGTCGAAAATTACTGTATTATATCACAAAGGCACAAAACCAAGAATGCCCCTGCTTAGGCCTTAGTCATCGACTGGCATGTCAGGTCGGAACACATGCTTTGAGTGGACATTCGCGTCACACTGGCCTTACTCATGCACAGACTGATCTGGTCTCCAAAGTTTCCTGGGGTCAACCGGGTGCACGTGAAGCCAGCAGACACACCTGATGGCTCTTTGCAGTTGATCTCATTCAGCGCTCCACCGAAGCCTAGCAGATGGGGAAAGACACCCCCGCTCCCCCTCTCCCTCCAAGGGAAAACGGGAACACAACACGCACCTGTTTACCCACAGCGCCCTCCACCTCGCTGGACCCCCCGTCTCTATCGCCCTGGTCAGAGGCGGGGGTTGGTCAGGCGGTGACTCACCCGCTACCTGGCCGTGTGTTTGATGCCGGGTGACATTGGCTGGCGCAATGAGTCGGCTGCATGGCAGGGGGATGTGGTGTGTGGGGTGGTGGGTTAGCAGATAGCGGAGGTTGGGGTGGTGAGACCGTGTGGAGGTGATGTGGAGGCTGGTGGTGGGGGAGGTGGGGTCCTCCTCACAGTCCACACTCCAGCTCTCTGGCACTCAGCCCCTGCCTGACTCCATCTGAAGCACAGGCAGGAGCCCTCTGCTCTCATCCAGGGTCTCACAGGACAGGACAGGACAGGACAAGACAGAAGGACCAATTACACCAGGGCACCAACGCTGCCTCCCACATGCAAGCATGAGGGTATAATAACAGAATCCCCCTCCCTTCTTTCTCCCTCATTTTGTCAATTTCTCTTTCTTTCTTTCTCTCTCTCCCTTCTTCCCTCTCTCTCTTTCTCTCTCTCTCCCTCCCTCTCTCTCTTTCTCTATCTCTCCCCCTCTCTCTCTTATTGTATCTCCCAGTGTCTCTGTCTTTCGCTGGCTTGGGAGAGCACCCACTCCCATGTGCACAGATGGATATGCGCTCTGACACATACGGGCGGTTGCCGTAGCAGCAGCCGGCTTCCTCCATGTCGGAGACAGCAAAGGGCGAGAGGCAGTGAAGGGCGGGGCGCCAGGGTGAGGGAACAAGGGCACCCCAAAGCCCACGCGCAAGGGCACCGTCCCCCCCCACCCCCCCAATTCTTCCGCTTTAGTCTTCCAAGCATGCAGTACACAAGAGCAAGGTGAAGCAGGGTGGGGGGTAATTATTTCTCCACCTACCCCCACTCCTCATGCCTCTCCAGCCAAGCTCTTCCTCTCCTCCTACCCACACACACACACACACACGCAAACACACATACGCACACACCGCTGGACTCCCCACTGTGACCCTGCCGAGGCTGACCCGTCGTGGCAGCAGTCATTTTCTCGAATCATAGCCCGTGTGAGGCGGATTATCTGCCTGCCATGCGACATCGTTAGGGCTGGTAGTAGCTTGTACCGGCCGAGGACACGGGAAGGGCTGGATCTGTCAAAGCGCATCGGCGTCCCGCGCGCCCTGCCAACCCGCCAACCCGCCCAACCGCCACCGCTGCCGCCGTGTGCCCCAGCGCCCGCCGCCCTCTCAGCTCCTCGGCTCCCTTCATTAACGGGCCCGGGCCCTGACAACTGATCCTAATTGCCTCTGAACAGCTCTTCATGTATTATTGGTGCCTGACTGCCTAGCTTCATGTCAACAAGCCACAGGAAGGCAGAGAGGGGATCACCCCCACATCCCACACACACACACACACACACACACACACACATACACACACACACACAGTGGCACGCGTGTCCATTCACACGTCACAAATACACATGAGACACTTATGCACACCCCAAACACCACACCACATCCCACACGCCCGACCACATTCACTCACACCACCGACCATCTGCACACCCCAAACTGTGTGTGTGTGCCTGTGTGTATCAGCCCAGGAGTCATCACACACCTCAATGCTGAACCCTTACATAGGGGAGATTGGTGTGTGTTTAGTAGGGGTTTTTTTCTGCCTTAGTGAATTTCTCCTTCTGACAGTTTGACATTATTGCAGTGGCGTCATTCACTCCTTTTATTTTGTTTTTTTCCAGAAAAGAAATTAATAACGGTGTCGTCTTCGGAGTAGCCGTTCAAAACACGACTAGCCTTTTGTGTCGCAGGTGGAACACAACATAATCAAATGAAAGCAAATGCTCACGCTTGTCGGAATGTGACAGATTTATTCGTGGCCGTAGATTCTTGGCGTTGCGGGAGTGGAGGGAGCGTGCCATCAGAGCGTGCGGGGGGTAGACAGCATGTATCAACCTGAGATCTCAAAAGAGCCAGCGTTCCCATGTCACCCTTCACCATATTTGCAACAGTTTCTCAGCCTTTGCTATACACCAGTGACAGATACTCATATTTTTATGAATGTACAGCAAAAATATGTAATTTTATGCTGACAGCCATCAGAGCCGATTCAGAGATACATTCAAAACAAAAAGGGATCAATTCCGCTTTTGGACACGGCATAAATAGACTGAATCATAAATGTTGCAATGATTAGAGAACAAAGTCGGCCAGTGCTGTCCAGTTTGATAACCGTCAGAGAGGGGGGGATGTATGACCATTCTATTACTATGGAAACTAGCCATGCTATTTGTAGGTGGCTGTGGTCTTCTGCCTGCGGTGATGAAGGTGGCGTTGGGGGCATGCAGCACTGCCCAGCACAAAGCAACATGACACAATACAACACAACAGAACAAAGCTCTCCATGACACTGTCCAGACCAGCAGACAACAACACGACACAACGCAGCACTGCAAAACATTACACAATACTGACCAACAAGTCAACATGTCACGACACTGCCCAGCACAACGCACAGGTGTAGAATACAATGCAACACAGAATACATTGCAACAAAACACAACTCCACACAACATGCCAGATAACACAAGACTGCATGGTACAACAAGACATTACACAGCACTGACAACACAGTATATGGGTGTATGGCGTTCGGTACTACGCAGCATTGCTTAATTCTAAACGACACGACACTGGGAGGCCAAAGAAGAGCCACGGTGCAGATGAGCTAATAGCACACGGCCGTGAAACTCAGCGTTGAGGGAGAAAGAGAGAGAGAGCAGGGGAGGAGAGGAGGGAGGGGAGGGAGGGGAGGGGAGGCTCACACTAGGGTGTAGTGATGGACAAACAGAGACATGGGGAGTCAGGCCATGTGCTCGCTAACTAGGCTCTCTCCCACGTGAAGTGTGAAGACAGGTGGAGTGTGCGTAGCACTGCCCTTTAAGGGGACGCGCCGGGAGCTCTCCAAATATTGGCCAGTCGGACAGGGGGCCTGAGCTTGCGAAGAAGCGCATATTCTGAGTGTACTTTTCAGCCCTTTTACACTCACCATATTCCCACAACTCTGTTCTATTGAGCCTGACGTTAAGTGCTTCTGGTGAAACATGATTATTGGGTCTTCATGCAATGGTGGCCGAGCATTGCAGTTTTGTCTTAATTTATTAAGGAGATGTTAGTTTTTAATAGCAGTAAAAACTGATGGCTCAATGATATTAACATTTATGTCCCATTTACTTTTGGGCACTCACGCGGTCATTAATTTCTCATCGAGGGCTTCGTTTGAGCAGTAACTTTTAACCTGGGTCATTCATTTTTCATTAGCCATTGTCATTTTAGCACATTCTACAGATATAAAAGTGTTTCGGATGAATAATACACCATGTCCTGTTTTAAGCCAGTCTGTGGTCCGGACGACACACCAACATGTTCAGTGTTACATCCATTTATTATTCATACGGATGTATTTATAAGTGTGTGTGTCAGCTAGTATGAATGTCAGCACTGATGCATTCTGTGCGCCAGAATTAAATTAATTTTAGCCTTTCAAATATGACTTTGAAAAGACTTTTGAAAGGATGAAGTTTCATAATTGATAGTACAAAATTTAAAAGATGAGATAAATGTTTTTTTGTTTTTTTTAAGACAAAAAAATGTTCTAGGCTTTTTATTCAATAGAACTCTATCATTTAAAATAAATTGTATTTATATTGAAAATAAGATGACAATTTCAAAAATGTCTTTCACTTTTTCACATTAATAAATAAATATGTTTTCCTCTTTTTGATGATCTGTGTACGAGAAGCACATAAAAACTGCAAAGATTAAACTCGGATAACCTTCAACAGAGTTGCTGACAGTAACATGCAATTTTTTTGACCAAAACAGCTTTCCTATTGTCAAAGAAAATACACTCTCTGGCTCTTTGGCTTGTTGTATGTTTTAAGAAAATAGAAGCCCTGTAAGGAAGCAGTGCCTGTGCCTGTGCCTGTGTGTGGAGTAATGGCCTTCTCCCTCTCGCTTTTTACCATGCAGTCATACTGCCATCTTTTGAAAGGAAACGGAACTACCAGCTGGAGTTCAAGGAGACTTTTTCTCCTCTGTTTTGCTTTTTCTTCCCCATCCTCTTCCTCCTGTTTTCCCCCTTTTTTTATTTATAGATGTCTTCTGCAGGTTGTCCGGTTGCTTTAAGCAGCACGGGCCACGTAACCTTGGCGTGTCCAAGTGGCCGAATCCTATCTGCTAAATGATTGCTCCAGTGGCCGATGCAGGGGGACCGTCCCATCTCCGGCCGCATCTTCCCCCAATGTGACAGGCTGATGTGCCACTGGAGGTCAGGTGGAAGACAAAGTGTGTGCGGCTCACTCTGCCCCCCACTCCCCTCCTCTCACACACACACACACACACACACACACACACACACACACACACACACACACAGAGCAGCTGAAAAGAACCCAGGCTCACACATTGTTTTTTTTTCTTTCCTTTCTCACCATGTACCAAGTTCACAACCAAAACAGAGGCTCAGGTAGTCTTACTGTTAGATCCTGACAGTGTGGCGAAAAGAAGAAGAAAAGTAATGGTGATGTGGACAGAGAGAGAGAGAGAGAGGGAGAGAGAGTGGAGAGAGAGAGAGAGAGAGAGAGAGAGAGAGAGAGAGAGAGAGAGAGAGGGAGAGAGAGAGAGGGGAGAGGGAGAGGGAAGAGTGGGAGAGAGAGAGAGGGAGAGGGAGGAGAGAGAGAGAGAGAGAGAGAGAGGGAGAGAGATAGGGAAGGAAGGAGGAGGAGGAGAGGTGGTCACAGCTGGATCTGGAGGAAGGGAGGGACGGAGGGAAGAGAGGAGGGCTGTGGCTTCAGCATCATTCAATCAGACAACATGCCCCTCAGCTGAAACGGCGAAACCCTCCCCTACTCTCTCGAATTAGGCAGATTAGCGGGAAAGCGCATAATGCGGGATGATGGAATTTGTCATCATTTGCGTTGTCCTGGAAAGATCCGGTTTGATCGAGCGATGCGTCGAGGAGCCTGTCATGTCCCACGGGCAGGTCATAGAAGAAGCTTGGCAGAAATGATTTTTGCGATATGTGCATCAGTCGTAAAAGCCTCACAACCAATTTGTCAAAAAATCAGAGGTCGAGACAGCTGATGGCGACGGGGCATTTGTGCCCTAACGCAAAGGGAAACTGTACCCCCCCCCCCTCGCCCTTTCTGCACAGGCCGCCACAGCTCTCCTCATTTTGTCACCTTACTAGTGAAGCCCTTTAACATTTACAGGCATTTTCTCTCCAGGGTGTAATACATAAAATGCAGAGGTTAAAAGTTTCACTGTAATCACAAAAAACAATTCAATAATTCAATTGAATTAATATTATGAAACTTATGAAGCAAAAGTATAATAATTTAAGCATTTATATATTTTGTATGACAACACATTATATTTCCTTATGGTGAATAAGCTGGTGTGAGGTATCTGAAAAGCCTCTCCGCTCCTGACCTTGTTTACGCTGGCCAACGAGCGATAGAGGAGAGCAATCAGCATAAAGTTGACACAGAGCGGACGTGACAGTGTTACTTATCCACACCGATGTGGGCATGCCGAGGTCAGACAGGCAGGAATGCTGGACCCACACCGCTGCGTGTGGAGGGACAGTGGAGGAGAGGAGAGGAGGGGAGGCAGAGGTGGGTGAGTGCGGAGGAGGGGGGAGGGCAAGCATCGTCTGCCCCTATCCAGCATCATCCACATACTAACCCGGCTGTCGTTACAGTGTTAAATACTGTTGTTGGTGTGTGTGGGATCATACACTCGTTTTGTTGTTGCTTTTGTGTGTGTGTGTGTGTGTGTGTTTGTTGGGGGATGTGGTTGTGCTGAGGCTGGGAGGATGTTGCAGCGGGGTCCCCGGCGTTGGCCTTCCTTTGTGCATCTTGTACGGCTATTTCTGTGGCTGTTCCCATAACGCTGATGATGTGTGACAGTTGAGCATGGAAGGGTTAGGCCTAAAGTAGAGCACAAGCACAAGACAGAAAGGGCTTTTTTATATACACATCATCTTTTTGTTTTGCTTCCCATGAAGACACCTTTGATGATGAGGCCGCACTGCTCAGAAACTTAGCAGTGTGCAGGGGGCAAAGAAAGGTTATGCATGCGATGAGAATTTGAGTATTTGTTAAAAAATGGCTGCGAGTGTCAGAGGATCTGAATTACCTCGGGGGCGCGAGCGCGACGCGAGACCGTCTCCTAGTGCTCTCCCGCTCGGGAGACGTGATTGCCTTTGAATGCACTAATGCTGAAGAAGCCCAAAGACTGGAAGTTAGCTGAAGATGAATTCACAGCACACAGACCTGACAAACTGCCACCCACAGCAAAAAAAGGGACTGAACAATGTCACTCAAGAAATCCAATGGGAATGTAATACTTATTTTTCAATAGGAATATTACAGTGACAGTTTTTACACTAAACTTATATTAGAACATATGATCAAATATTTATTTTACAATGACCAATGTGCATTTTTCAAGAAAGTCTAATATATACTTTATTTAGGCCAATTTGTGTGGCTTTGATGTTGTAGATCTGTCCATATTTGTCCTAGGCTTTGAGTGATTTGTAGGTACACCACCATCTTTCATGTCAATCCTCTGTATAAGCAATCAGACTGGTATTACTATATTGATATATAATACTTTCTTTGATTATGTGGTGTTATAGGCCTTGTAGAGATGTAGGGATGTTGAAGAAGAAATCCAAGTAGCCTGAAGACCATATTGATTTGTTTGATTTACTTTTGCCAGCAAACCTCTAGTGTAAAGTGGCTTGGTTTATGGCAGTGAGTATATACACATTGGAATTAGCTTTTCCATAGTTCAATTATGCATGATTCAGGGGGGAAATGGGACCATTAGCATATCTGATGAAAGCCCAGCACTCTTTTTACTCGGCATGTCCTTGGAGCCAGTGAGAAGCCTGACTGTTCATCAATACCAGGTCACTTTACCCAGCATGGCCCATCCTCTCCACCAAACACCTCTTCAGCCAGAAAAAACACCCTGAAGAGAAAAAAAGACAGGAAAAATACATACCCCAAAGGTCACCTCCAACACCTTGTCGCACAACACAAATATAAATATGTAAAGTCAGAGCCATGCCTCAGAGACTTCCATAAAAGACCATTAAAACACCTCAGACGTGTTGAAGTGTCACGGAAGGTTCCAGAGCTGCCGCGCCCAGACCAGTCAGAGCGATCATTTACATACGTGTTAGAGTCTCCAACCCAGCAGAGACCTTGGGGCTCAATGACCTTTTGACACACCATTGGCTTTATGAAAAATGATGGTGTTTAAGCCATGAAATAAAGGTCGATAAAGCATGAAGCCAAAAACACGCATTTAATTAATGCAGTGAAAGTGGCCAGCGTTATGATGGATCTAAGTGTTGCGTGGATAAAGTTTTCGCTGCTGTGAGGAAATCAGTCTGAAATAAGTTTCATAACGTCATATTTCATCCCCTCTCACATTAATAGCCTGCAATGAGATTCACTGGCGGCAAAATGTAAATTGCAGGCCATTTTTAGAACTGGATGTTTGAAATAATTATTTTTAGTAGAAGCAGTGAAATGTTTGAGTCTTGCAAAGACATTGTTGTAATACCCTATTTGCTGTGTAATGCAATGTAAAAATGCAGCTGAAAAAAAATTGTGAATGTTCCCCCATTTCAGAACAATTATATTTTATGTTGGTCTTTTGACAAATAATCTGCAAGCGATGGAAAGTTAAATGAAATATGTGATTGTTTGACCCTAATGAATATTAAACGTTTCTTCCTGGCCTATTAAAAATGCATGTGGCACAGCGGTTGTTGATCAGGTTTAGGACACCCATGCAAATTGGACTGTCTTCCCTGTCAACACGCGCCGATGAATAATGTAGTTGTGTTGTATATTCAGAGACGCGCCATTGACAGTCAATTAACAAGTTTGATTGGTGTGTGAACTCATTCTTTTGAACTGTTAATTTTATGTAAATAGTATTCCCCTCGCAGGCTCGCCACAGAAAGCCATGCCCCCGCCCCCTTGGTGCAAGGAGTCACCTGAGCCAGGCCCTTAATAATTGATCATTACACACCTGCTTGGTGAAGCTATGGGAGTTTTTTGTATAATAACAGTCGAGGGGCTTTGCTGTGGCCTCTTTTGATATTCAAATCAACAAATAAGGCCCCCCCTTTCCCACCTCCTCTCTCTTTTTTAGATAAAAAGCGGTGTGGGTTTTTTGATGGCTCGCTAAGCCAAAGAGATCCTCGGCGTGCGTCCGAGCTGATCTGAGATTCCGCGGTGAGGATCTGATAGCGTTTGATGGCTCATAAGTGGAATGCCAATGACGATTTGTTGCAGACGTCTCGGGCCGCTTATGCCGTGCCGTTGCCGACATAGATGTATTGCTCGCGCTTTTGCCGGGTAACGCTTGCAGGTAAATGATCCAGTGATTGATCCAGCTATTTGAAAGCCAGAAGCCCCCCAACCACCCACCCACCACAACCCCCACACACACCCCCAACCCTTCCCATCTCCAGCCCTGTCCCAGTAATTTGGAGCAGCAGAGGCAGATGCTGAGGATTCATCAAAGTTGACAAGTGAACCCAGGAGCAAGGAATCATGGGAAACCTATATGATTATGGAAATGGATGTGACTGTATCGCCCCTCCAGCTAAGCGTCCCTCTTTTTTTCCTCCTCCCGATCTGTTATTCTCAAATCACATTTCACAAAAACTGCTGATTTTATTAAGACTAACGCGGGGAAGAGCACTTACTCATGCCTCAGCCACATCTGAACATGCCATTGAGCTGCCATTTTGCTTCGAAACTTTTATTTTGTTTTAGAATCATGCAAAATGCTTGTTGCTGATTGGTTCCAGCACCAGTGTGCGGCTATCTAAATCGGCACGGGGGAAGAATAGATTTCCAAAGGCCTGGACTAATACTCCAAGTCACTGCTTAACCTGGTAATCTGGTTTGGAAATGTGATCCTCATTTATGTATGTTAAGCGGTTAAAGACCTTGTTTCACGCGAGGTATCAATTGATCAGTTCCTCTCTGATCCCTGGAAAGGTCACCATCCACCCCACCCCCTTTCCAGCCTGGCTCACCAGTGTTAAATACCTTTGCCAGAGCCCCAATTAACACTGTTTACTCAGGCCATAGCAGACTGGCCACAGTTTGATCCTTGCAGTTTAGCAGTCGCACTATGAGTCTCTTTGGGCCTGACCTCTCTAAATGCCAGCTAGCATCCTGCATATCTGCCTGCATTAATCATATGGATTTTAGGCGGCTGAACAGGATTGATTGTAGGACTGTTCCCTAACAAGAGTTAATCTTAGATTTCCAGCTAATTATCACATAGCTAATTATGCTAATGATCTTGCACAACAGTTAAGATGTATGCAAGCTCACGTGCAAAAAATAGAAGCTCACGTTTGGCTAATAGTGTGAAACGTACATTTTAGGTGGCAAAATAGCATAAAAGGTGTAACTTGTTAATTGATGCTCTGCTATTCAAACATAGCTCTGTAATTGATGCTAATTTGATTGTTGCACCTCCTTGATTGGAAGCCAGGGGGATTCATGGTGTACTACCCAGCACTACTGTGTTTGAGAAACAAATACGTTTACCCCGTGGTGTGTGAAAAATTCAACAGAGAGTAGTCTCCTTGCCCAAATAAAAAAAGGTCTCTTGTACTCTCTCTGGATGTTTGCTGGTGTGAGAGGGTGTGTTTCAAATCTCAATCGATAAGTTGGTATCACTTAATTTAAGAGAAAGCACAATGTCATCACAAGCCATTTCTCTGTTTAGAGGCAGAGAGGCATTTATCACTTTTGACATGTTACCAAGCTGCCGCTGCCGTCTTGCCCCCTTTTTTTCCTCCAGCAGTGGGGGGAGTGTGTAATTGTGTTTCAAGCGATGGATTGATTTTGAGGCGAGATTTATTCCCCGAACCGAGGAGCCTGTGCATCAACCTCATGGCCGAGCCCAGCTGCAAGAAAGAGAGAGAGAGAGAGAGAGAGAGAGAGAGAGAAGGAGAAAGCAAAGCAAAGCAGAGAGGCATGTGCATGGAGGAAAGAAAATAAACTCCTTGAAAAAGTGTTTTGCGCCAGACGCTTGGATGGATGCAAAAGCGTTTTCAGGATGAGACGGGAAGGGGTAACTCAAGCCAGGTGTTCTCGGGGTGGTGCTGGTGTTCTAGAAACGGAACGTACATTTCGGAGTACCTCAGCAGTCGCTGTTAAATGGCACAGTAGTGAGTTCCAGCGCACTCCCCATTCCCGTCCCAGGAGAATAATGAAGTGCTTCTCTCGCCGATGTGTCTGTCGTCTGCTCCGCCACCACCTGACGGGGCCCCCGAGACAGACACACTCGGCAGCCCCCCTCCCCAAGCACACATTCCCTTTCCTCTGGCCTCCTCCAGCTAGCTCCTCCATGGGCCCATGTGCCCATGTGCCAGCCAGTTCCAAAACACCTCATAAATCACCGCATCAGGATTTAGCAATGATCGAATTTTGGCCGTTGTTCCAAAATAAATCGAGTGAGCTGGAAATACTGACACGAGTAAGCACTTGTGTGGATCCTCTGCTCAGAGCAGCTTTATTGCTGAGGCCAAGGCAGATACGCATCTGTGAACGTCTGTGCCATTTGCCTTTTGGGAACTATAAGATAAAGCCTCACGGACAGAGAACCTTTCTATATGTTTAACATATTACTTCATGCGGCTAATCAGTGTAATCACTGTTCCAGTGACATGCCTGAAGGTAGGATGCATGTTAATGCCTGTTGTCATGTGCTGTGTATGCACGTTCACAGGTGCATACTGTATACACATATGTTGACGTGAATGTGTGTGTGTTTGTTTGTGCAGGTGGACGAGGCAGCCTTCTGCGCCGGGCAGATCGCACTGGTCCCCTGCAGCATGCAGCTGGTAGCGGGGGGAGCGGCGCGGCAGGCCCAGCTGTGCTTCGGCCACATGGCACGCGTGCTGGAGGCACTGAGCTCCAGCCTCACACTGCACCATGCCCTGCAGGCCCACTGCTACGTCACCCAGCCTGGGCACATACCCGCCACCAGGGCCGTCTGGCAGAGAATGCTGGGGCACGCCGAGGTGAGTCACCTCCCATTTATATGTTATATTTATTATTTACTTTTTGGGGATTTATTTTAAGCTACTTTTCATTCTGTAGATAGAAATACTCCATTCTGGTGGCAACTCGTTTGGATTCTGCAAAGGGACAGAATAGGAAATGCTTGAGGTTTAGTGAGTCATCTGTGAAGGATGAGCGGATGAGTGTTGCAAGCCTAGATCTTAGAGTGGTTTAACAACAGGACGGATGCCTTATGTGGTGCACATAGCAGATTGTCAGTTTAATAGTCTGCACAGGGTTAGGCTGCAATTTGGGGAGGTTATTACTGTCTGTGGAGACGGTGGTGGGTCATGCCAGAGAGAGGCCTTTAAAACACAACAGACTTTTGGCTAAATCTCTGTGGGCCGATCTCCTCTGTGACTCAAGGACGAGCGAAACCCAGACTCTCGGGTGACCGTGGCTATTGTCCCTTCTGAAAATCCCCTCTCCCCCTAAACGCACATGTGATTTGCGTGAGCACAACACTAGCAGATCTTGACTGCTTCCCTTTTCTCTTCCCCATCACCCGCCCCTCCCACCTCTGGAGGAAAAGAGCTGATATTTACCAGTATGAGCGCTCATGAAAACTTGATGATCTGGGAAACGCTGGTGTCTTTGATAATATGGAGCTCAGCACAGGAGCAGATGTCTTCCTTAGAGCCTCCTTAATCCTTAACCCCATCCACCCTCCACCCGTCCCCTCCCCTCTCCTCCGCCCCCTCTGCCCTCCACCCCTAGCACCTCCACCCGCGTCACCCTCCCAGAGCTCGGCTTGAACCCTCTGAGCAGCTTACCTCCCCCCACCCCACACACACGCCTCCCCAGACTCCAGCAGGCTGCCATCGGCCCAGCTCAGGGAGTGAGGAGGAGAGCGAGGGATGGACAGAGGTGGAGGGAGAGAAGAGAGAGAGAGAGAGAGAGACAGAGGAAAGTAGAGTGCAGGACGGATGTCGCTCAGAGAGGGACATGAACACCCAAAACGCTCAAGCAGGGGCAGGGGGCCAATCTCGCACCCACCTGTTTGCCAGCGTGTGGGGTGTTGGCACTGCCCTTCTGAGCAAGTGTGCACTGAGAGTGGTGGGCTCCAAGCTTTGTCAAACTGACACTTGGATAATAGAATGTGTGTGTGTGTGTGTGTGTGTGTGTGTGTGCGCGTGTGTGCGCGTGTGTGCGCGTGTGTGCGCGCGTGTGTGTGCGTGTGTGTGTGTGTGTGTCGGTTGCCCTGTGCTGGAGTGCAGCAGGGATGGCAGGGCTGGGCCGAGCCTCTGTTTCATCCTGGGCCGGGGTTGAACGGCTCTCCCCTGGGGTGGGGATTAGGCTGAGCGCCACCGCTCATTTGAAGTGAGCGTAATGAGAATATTTAACACAGGTCAAACACAGATAACACAGCCCCCGTGGAGAGACCCGAATATTTTACCCACCCTCGCGCTTCTCACAACTGTGCCAGCGCTCCCCCCGACACCGACGCCAGCCAAGCGGCAGCCAAAGAACAATAGTAAATTATGGAAAGCCACTGGGATAAAAAGATGGTTGGTGCTGTGTGACTTTGGAGCTTTGGTTAGCGTGTTCACATATGAAATGCATCTCCGGAGTAGTGGTAAAAGGGTTGGGTTTGTGCAAAATGGGACACGAGGAAATGGTTAAAGATGTCTAATCGTTCCAAACGGTGCCGAAATAAACTCGAGGGATGCGGATCAGCGTGGATTTGATTTTGAGACGTCAGCCGGGCTTTTTCTGACACCACGTCCTGTTTATGAGGAAGCAGCAGCAGGCCCTTGTGACTTCTCAAGGCCCGCCTATATTTCTTTGTTTCCTATCAAGTAAACTTTCACAACTTTTACTGCAGTGTATGCGTGTGTACAGAGGATTTGGCTGGTGAATAACAACTTCCATCATTCACACCCATTTGGCACCCATGTATTTCAGTTTGCGCAGAAACCAGTCAACCTTGTTGCTCTTTCTGATAGCTTGTGTTCGCACCTGTCTAAGATTAACATACACACACAAACACACACACACACACACACACACACACACTCTCACACTTTTCAGCTGTCATTTAATTCATTGTGTTTGACGTAAAATCAGTCACCATGTTCCTCTTTCACAAGCAACCTGAGGTGGCAAAATTGCACAACCCTTTTTATCGAATTGTTTTTCCCCCCAAATATAATGCAGGCAAAACAATTTATGGTGTTTACTGCAGATGCAAACACACAACATAACCAGCAATCAGACCAGCCAAGCCGGACGAGACGAGGCCGCTCAGGCGGAAGGCTGTACTAATAGCAGGGACGTGTGTGTGTGTGTGTGTGCGCGCGCGCATGAGGGGGGCCCTGGGCTGATGCGGAGCGTGGCCACATTGTTTTCTTGCGCTTTGATAATTTCTCTAATCAGGTGGACGGAGAAGCTCAGGGGGGTTAATTGGGAGCGTGGTGCGGATGCCGCATGTGTGAAATAGTCTTTGTGGAGCGTCGTTTGGTGAGTGAGGCCTTGGTGTGTTGGGCTGGGGTGGGGTGACGCGTTGGTGTGGTGTATTTGTATATGAGTTTATTGTCTTTCTTCTAAATGCTGTTACATTTAAAAGTTTACTATACTCATCTAGCCAAACTTTCTTCATGGCGTGAATATATTCCACAGACCTGGAATATATCCTTCCTTATGGGGATATCGTTGCTTTTATGTCAATACCACACTCAAACCATCGCTTATGAATACATAAAAAATGGAGAGAGCCATGAGCTAATATTTGTCTATGACTTCAGTCATTGAAATAGGTACTTTTCTGACTTCATCCACCCAAATGCTGAGTGATATGTTTGTAGTATGACTCAAGGATTTCCTGTATCCCCTGTCCTCCCATGCCAGCCCCCCCTCCTGCTCCACATTTCCAAACATTTAGGGGCCCCACACTCGTCCCCCCCCCCCCTGCCCACTTTTGGAACTGGTGCCACCAAACCACCAGCAGCAGCAGCAGCAGCAGCACTGGTCTGGTTTACACAGGCGGCCCCCGCCTAAGCGAGAGGAAGCGGTGGATGTGACGGGAGAGTGGAGTGTGGGCCAGAGTGCGGCCGGCAAGCCCAGCCGATGAAGGCCTCCCGCTGGGCAGGAAATGTAGGGGAACTGCCTGAGCATCCAGGCCCCATCAGCCTCCCGCTGCTCGCGGCCTTTACACCACTTCCTTATTATGGTGTTTACCGTTTGGCTTTCACGCCTCCGCAGCTCTGTCGCTCTCTCTCTCCCTCTCTCTCCCTCCCTCTCTCTCTCTCTCTCGCCAGCATCCACTTACTTTTCTACAGCACGCTTGTTTCGCTCTTTTTTTCTCTCTCTCTCTCTCTCTCTCTCGCCAGAAAGAGAGAGCACTTTCCTAGGACGAATTCTCCTCTCCGTTTGCTTCAAGCTTGACACGCAAGAGTCAAGTGGGCAAGGCCTGCGAGAAAAGGGGGTGAGAAAGAGAGAAGATCGGAGAGAGAGAGAGAGAGAGAGAAAAAGAAAAAAGATGAGTGGAAAAGGCAAAAGCTGGAGGAAATCAGGTCACCCTGACGGTGTGGGTCCAACAGACCGTCTCACCTGCTGGAGTGCAGATGGAGCTGAGGGTGTGTGTGTGTGTGTGTGTGTGTGTGTGTGGGAGGTGTGTGTGTGGTGGAAGGGGGAGCAAGCGCCTGCGCCCACTGTAATGAAGTAATAGATGGATTGCATTAAAGGCATGCAGGGAGGCTGGTGGGGTGGTGTGTGCAGTGGTAAGGGGGGCAGCGCTATCGCATAGACAGGCCCACTCCAGGCACTCAGCTCGGCCATATATCAACATTTGTCACCCTTTTATTTTATTGGATTAATCTAATAAATGATTTCTTGTCAAGTAGGGTGTCAGGCGGCGGAGTGCTTTCACATCTGGCAGAGAAGCGGTGATGAAGTGCTGGAGCTCAGTCTAAACCAGAGCTGGGGTTGCACTTACAGACATACACACACACACACACACACACACACACACACACACACACACACACACACACACACATACATAGAAACCTCGGAGAGGTCTTAAGTGAGGATATAAACCAAGGAATGTTGTTGACTTAACAGACTCAGACAAGTTGAGATGAGGGGGAGAAACAAGTAAAAAAGTCATAAAAGTTCATATTTTTCAAAGGTAGTGACCTGCAAGAGGCTGGTGTTGTGTTAGTCACGGCACATACACACACACACACACACACCAATACACAAACACAGAACTCACACATACATACAAATACACATGCATAGACGTGTGCACAGTAAAATCATACCCAGACATGCACACATAGGCACGTACTACACATGCAATCACGTCACAACGATTACTCATACACACACACACACACACACAGACACAGACACACGCACGTAACGGCAAAGCAGCAGGGCCACAGGGCTGGCCTTTAAGCCTGGCTGAGCAGCCCCCCCCCACCTAGCGCCACCCCCACCCACAGGCCCCTGTGTGGCGTCTCAGGGCAATCGCTATTGACAAGCGGCGCGCGCCGGCCCCTCTTGGAGCCCCCACCGCTCCCGTTAAGTGCTAATCTAACATTTATCAAAGGCCCCGCAATATATGTATCCTGTCATGCCACTCAAGAGCAAACAGGTTTTTCTGATCTCTAATACACTGCACCCCCTCCCTGCTCCCATTCCACACACACACACACACACACACACACACACACACACAAACACACACAAACACACACACACACCCCTCTCATACCCCTTCCCCCTACTCTCATCCATCCACTTGTTTTTTGTTGTCACACACTTTTGGCGAGATTGGCTGTTGATGCACAATTAGGCCTTTGCTAAAGTTTAATCTCGAGGTAAGTGCTGCATTCATGTAGACAGTGGGATGGGTCAAGCCGGGCTTGTGTGCTACATGGAGAGGTTGGAGGGGGGTGTGAGGGGGGATGGGGTAGGGGTGTGTGGGACAAAAGGACACACGTCTTTCTTGTCAATGACTTTTTTTTATTCCGAAGCTCTTCTCTGCTCTTTTTTTTAGCTTTGGAGCGAATTTCAAAATAAAGTGTATGTAACCTGTCATTATTCTGCACTTACAGAGAGGGGTGTAAGTGGATGAAAATTGATCCAGCAAATTGAAAAGGGGGTTAAGTGTTTTTGCCCTATCGACTTCAGGCAAAATGACTGTTTTATAAAACACTCATTTCTCCCCCATTAGCCGATGAGGCTGTCGCTCAGAATTATTTGAGAGGGCCGACATTGTACCACCGGCCAGCAGAAGACCTCAGGACTGATAATGGCCCACATATATGTGACGCATGTGGATGAAAACAGATTTCAACTCTGTTGATTACATCATTAAGGCCCATCATGGCGGCTAGCTAATAAGCATCTGCGGTGTGAGATGTTGTGAAATAGCTGAGATATCGGCTGCGCCCCCACATTCTCTTTTCAAAAATCTGAACTTGGTTGAATGCCGTGTTGCACTGTGTTGTTACCCAACTAAATTTTGAGTTTTTGTCAGTTCAATGGCAGGTTGATGATGTGACAAGGCCTCTCATTGTCAAATTACACAAGCATGATGATTAATGTGTAGTTGGAAGGTAGATAGAGGCCCATACTGACAGTCTGTGTTGTGTAGAAAGCAATTGATCATGTCATGTTTTGGTTGACAGGAGGACAGTTATGAGGAGCCAGAGATGCATTGTGGGCCGCTGGTGGTGGCCGTGGTGCCCTCTCTGCCCCGTGGAGCCGCCGTGGAGCTGCACGTCATGGCGGTCCAGGATGAGCCCGTCGAGCGGACCTTTTCCCAGACCACCACCCGGTTGCCCGGTGCCATCCTCTCAAGTCAACTCATGCAGGCCGGCAATGGTCACTGTGCAACTCTATCCCTGTCCGTGAGCACGGGAACCTTGGGTTTAGACTCCACCAAGTTGGAGCCAGGGGTCGTTCTTGGGGCCCTCGGCAGTGCTTTTCTGGACTCTGTGAAGAAACTGGACCAGCAGCTCTCTCCGCTGTGCTGCAGGGGATTCTACAAGCTCAGCAATGCTGTAGGCCAACAGCTGGCTACAGGTAGGCCAATCACAGCTCCTCCACAACAACTTTTCTCATTTTTCCCCCCTCTCCCTCCCTCGGCTTTCAGGCCTGCAGAGCTCTAAACAGCCCCCAGAGTCATTTGTCATCATCGGCAATTGAACTTTTGATTTATATCTGTTGCTTTCATGCCGTTGAATGGAATTGAAATCATCTGGCAGGTTCCTTTGTCATCGTTACAGCTATCTCTGCCTGTCTCTTCCCTCTCTTCTTTTCTCTCTCTCTCTCTCTCTCTCCCTCTCTCGTCTCTTGCTCTCTCTTTCTCTCTTCTCTTGCTCTGTCTCTCATCCGCCCCTCCTCGCTTTTATTGTGTTCTTATTTATCCCGAATTGCGTTTATTTCAACCCCCCGGAGAGCATTTCTGTCCTTTGAGAAGGACGAGCCAGACGTACATAAACTTGACACGATTGTTGCATCGTCGAAAACAATCAATTAGCGGCATGAACCCGAGCCAAAGCCCAGATTTTACTGTCGTTCTGCAGGCCTCGCCCCCACTCGTTATTATGGGGGAAATGAAATTAGTCACATGTGATGAATAGTGATGAAGACAGTTCTGAGGGGATTTTTTTTGCTGTCATGCGATCCCAGTGCACAGGAAAGCAAAAAAAAAGAAACCCTAATCATCAAGATGCAGCACACCGTGCTCCGTGTCCCTCTATGGCTTCAGGTTGATGCCCAGCAGATTTGATCTGGCAATTTGGACTGAAAGATGAGTCAACCCAAACAAGCACATGGCCACAGAGTCCTCCATTGTGTGCAGTGTCACGCTTTTCAGCAATTGCCAAAACAAATATGCTCTGCTTATTTTTAACCTGATCAGTTTTGTCAAGACACTAGTGATTATTTAAAACCACCGAGCCTTGATCTATTCTTTTCAAATCATTTACTAGTGCAGATGTCCCAACTGGAGAGCAGAGAGTACAGACAGTGAGCCCCCCTTTTTACCCTTGACTGAGGCTGTGACCATGTGCACCACTGTCCAGCTCCATATGCTCAGATGCGTAGCGCTAAATGCACTTATCGACTTGTCACTGGAGTGGAATCCGTTACAGTCCCCTGGCAGACAGCCCCGTGCCCTGGGAGCGTGCTGCGGGGCCGGCTTCATGGGTCACAGCCTCTGCTCGTCGGACGACGTCTCCATAAGTTACATCGGGAGAACAGGGGGAAAACTGGCACCTCCAGTGTTTAGTCATCTCGGCTGTTGAAAAGGGCATGCTTTAGCCGGGGCGTAAAGAACGAGGCACACGAATGAACACACACACGTGCGCGTGTGCGTGCGCTTCAATCAGCAATGCTGGCTGGGACTCCCAGCTGACAGGTGGACACGGCTAAGGGTCATGCCAGCAACGGCTGGTTTTTAATAGGATGACTCAGCGAGTCTCAACATTTCACATCTGTGCCGACGATTTGGCAGCTATTCCCAAAGGGTTTCGACATAGATTTTTATAACTTTTGTATAGATAGATTTCATAGCCGGATATCAAAAAGGTTTTGTTATGTTTTTTTCTGGAATATCGATATCAATTTTGTGTAATTCTCTAAAAAAAAAAAATCCTCTGCATTTATACTTACAGTTGCATATCAAAATCCTATTCTGGTAGTTCAACATTGTCGGAAATGGAAAAACCGGAGTCTTCCAACAGATATATCACAGACGTGGAACACCACTGCGCTCCTTTGGCCATGCCAGCCAGTATTGTTCAGTCACCTCGGCCTTAATGAACAATTTTCATGAGCCGATGCCTACTAATTGCCCACTCGTTTGCCGGTTAATTTGAAACAGTTTGAGGTTCACTGTAGCACAGCTACCAAATAGCAGCTCAGGGCTTTACCCCCCTCCTGCCCACCCCACCCCCTCAGTATAGGCCCAGTAGGCATTAGCCATTTTAATATCAAATCACCCTATGCCCATCATGCCAATACTGCCCTGGAGAATTATGGATATGCTTCTCTATTGATTCATTGAGAAAAAACAGCAAAATGAGCTATTATGGTATTATAATGCACATTGGTGGCCATTGAAAGAGTGCAGCAGTTGGCGAGAAGTGCTGTATTCTGCTGAAGCAGAATAATGGCCAGTATCCTTGGGTGGCTGCTGGGTGAATGGGTTAGTTCCATACTGTTTGCTAATGTGATTGCTTTCAGGATTAGGCTAATGGCCTCTGACCACTGTGGCTACAGTCTACTCCATTCTCTCTCTCTCTCTCTCTCTCTCTTGCTCTCTCCTTTTTTTCTTCTTCTCTGGCCTTCTCTCGCTCTCCCTCTCTCAGTCCTCTCACTCAGGAGTGCTGTCAGGGGGGAAGAGGGGATGGGAGGAGCGAGTGCTCAAGGTTGACCCGCATGGTTGGCTGGGACATGTTTCAGTCTTGTAAAGTGATTGTCCATTTGAAGTCTCTCTCTTTCTCTCTCTCTCTCTTTCTCTCTCTCTCTGTCTCTCTCTCTATCTCTCTCTCTCCCACCTCTTTCTCTCTCTTTCTCTCCTTCCTTCTCTCTCTCTCTCTCTTCTCTCTCTCTCTCTCTTTCTGTCCTCCCTCTCTCTCTCTGCCTTTCTCCATCTCTCTCTCCCTCCCTCTCTCCCTCATGAACACTCGATCAGGTCACTCTGACAGTCGATCGGGTCACTAGGTTTCACCTTCACCTCCCATCAGCATATAATGGCACCTCTGGATAAAGCCGCCGAGCTCAAAGCCCAAGAACAGGCCCCCGCATAAAAAAACGTCCACGTTTTAAAGGCCGTCTGACCGCCTCTAATGTCACCATTTATTTCCTATGATCTCTCCACCACTCCACGTTGTCTGCTGTTGATCTCAGGAGTGGCCCAAACCCCAGGGCGAGCTTTCTACTCACATCAAAATGTTTGGTAATTCTTCAGGTTCTTTTGTCTCTTTATGTCTGCGCTAAATTCAAATAAAACCGACTGGTTTTGAATCAGCGGACAGAGAGCTAATGAGCTTGTGTGGGCTCTTTGAGTCGGCGTGAGGCTCACCAGGCCTGTTTGTCATGAAAGTGGACGCTGCTTATTAAATGGGACTGCACTGAGCCGTAACCTCTCCCTCCACGTTTGCCCCTCATGCACAACACACGAAACTCTCACTTTTTGTCTGCAAAAAAGTAAGTAGTGAAACATAAATTTGAAATAATATAAATCAATAATAAATAAATATATTTGTACATGAAAGACATTAATCTCAAAGTCAAACCCGCCATCTTTGATTCTGCTCCTGCTGTCTCCCTACGTGCAGTTGAACCTTCTCACTACTCTCCCTCGTCCCTCTGCGTGTTTGTGCGGACCCAGCCAAACACTTGAAATCAGACATCCACAAACTCAACTAAACAAATTACCGTAACCAAAACAAACTGAAGTGACATCATGTCTCAGGGCTTTGGCCTTAGAGCACATGCCACACTCCCTCTCAAGGTCCACTTTCACACAGGCACGCATTTCCATGGCGACAACACCCCCTGCCAAACAAATGTAGGCGCCAGGGACGCGGTGGGCCCAGCCAACCTATGGGAACGCTTGTCACCAATTAGCAGGCTGGCAGGCAGAGGCTTGCGATGTTGCTCAAGGCTGTGAACGAGCTCGGCTGACACGCGTGTGGACAAGGCCACTACAAGACGGCGCCTTCTCAGATGACCGCTGCTCATCTGTTGTCTGGAGTACTACTGCCCCCACCTCGCCCTCACTCACCCCCAGCATGCCCCCTACGCTCTGGTAACTTGACTCGTGCTGGTCAACTCAACATCCCGTCCAACATCCCCAGCGCAACAGGGATTTGGGATCAATTCGACAGGATCGTCCAACAAGCTGCTAATTTGTCCTCGATTGCCACGCCAATGACTTTGCTTTTCCCATTCATGTGTGTGTGTGTGTGTGTGTGTGTGTGTGTGTGTGTGTGTGTGTGTGTGTGGTGAGTGTGTCCTCTGTGGTGTCTATGTCCGCATGCTAATTCATGTGTGTGTATAGTATGGTATTTGCCTGTGTGTTTCCAGTAGTGAGTAGCTGAGAGAGAGAGAGAGGAAGGGAGGGGGGGTTAGTAGCTTAGAGTGCAGCCCACGCTCACCATATGCCGGCACTGCAGGGAGTTGAATGGAGGGCTACAATCTGCTAGGGAGTTGAGGACGTCAATAATTTGTGAATAGTTATGTGCTCCACGGTCGAAGGGTTAAGTGCAGCCTCTTTTCTGGGGGCAGGTCCAGCGGGATCACCATCTTCTGGGCCGTGCGTCTGAACCCGAGGTGAAGGCTCCTCTGGAGGTTTCGAGAATCCAGTTTGAACGTGAACACTGTAGGTTTGATTACTTCTCTGTCTGCTGCCTCACTCTGTTTTTGTCTTCCTCTCTCTACCATCTCCTCTTGCTCGCTCTCTCTCTCTCTCTCTCTCTCTTTCTCTCTGTCACTCTCTATGTTTCTCTCCCGTCTTTATTTCTCGTTCTCAGGTCTGGAAGAATGCTTGAAGCAGTCTCTTGGCCAAGTGAGTCCAGCTGTGGTCCTGGTTCCGGTTCTGGATCTGCCAGACGGAGCAGTTCTCCACCTGTCGTGTTGGCTCAGTACGTAGAGGACTCCTGACTAAGCTCCACACTCGAGTCACACACACACCAGGATTCCTCCTTCTTCATGAGCCTGATGTGAGGAGACTTCTGCTCCCATTCTACACCCATCAATAAACTGCATTTTTTTTATTATCATTCTGTTGGAGTTAACTCATCACAACACAAATATATGATATACACATGGGAATTGTTTTTTTAATAATAAAAAAATCTATAAATTATTGAATTGTGGGTCTGGTTCTTTGCAAGAAATCAACAAAAGTGAATTGAGGTTTAGTTTTCAAGCTCCTTGTTTTTTATCCAGTATACTGGAACCCACTTCTTAAATAGTGTGCCTTTTGAGCTGTACAGTTCTGTGTTAAAGTGTGTTTAGGTGGAGCTGTATGTGGCCAAAGCCCTGTAATCCTATGCTTCCCTCCCCAAGTCTATATCTGGGCCTAACTCCGACGACATCAGAGGGAGTTGTGTCCTCCATGGGCTTCTCCAGCAGACAGCAGCCATAAAACAGCAGTGCTGACCCAAGCCCATGTCTCCCACTAGCCTGTGCTGGCCTCCTGCTCCCTCTCACTTTGTGCTTTATCCAGTGAGGTTACGTTCAGGCTCCAGACATCCCCAGCAGCCTATCCATGCTAATCCATCCATGTGCCGAGTAAAATGTATGGATTGACTTGTTGACAATCTCTCTCTCTCGCGCTCACACTCTCTTTCTCTCTCTCTCTCTCTCTCTCTCTCTCTCTCTCTCTCTCTCTCTCTCGTGTGTGGGCGAGGGACTTGTTTGTTTCGCTCTCATGCTTCACGAGGTAGAAATGTGTTATTGTGTAATGGGCAATCAGACCCAAGCACCTGAAAAGATTAAGCCTCTTTATGCTCCCTATCGATTCCCACAGTCGTGGTTAATAGGTGCTCCCTCTGCACACAGCTGTAGGGCATTGGTGAGCAGTGCGTGTCTTGTGTCTGTGTGTTTGTGGATGTTTGTCTGCGGTGTATTTATTAACAGAGAGGAATGAACTATTTCACTTGCTTCAAATTTGGGCCCTGAAAAAAAAAAGATCATAAACTGTAATTGGCAAGTTTGATTGTAGTTCATCTGGACCCCAGATTTGCGCTTCATTTTGCCCTGAGATGGCAGCACTTCGCCTGCCTATCGATCTGCACTCACTCTTTGTTGTTATCCATCATGTGTGAAAACAAATCAGAGTGAACCTCATACATGTCATTGAACGAAAAACAACAAGGAGGCTAGTAAAGAAAGTACACGGCGCATGCCGTGTTTAGATGGAGTTGGGGAGGTCTTAAGTGCACCTGGAGGACACAAGTGTAAGAGCACATCATTCCAGGGATATCATTATCTACAGATTGTCATTGTAAAGGCTGCTATTGTGTGACCCGTCCTTTGAAGTAAAAGAGGAGAATGCAATAGGCAATATGTGGACAGGGGTCATACGTATGCTCAGTTCATTTTCAGAACTCGACATGCTATACCTCATACGTGACGTATCGCAGGGTGCTATGCTGTTCCAGGCGCCAGCATGCACAACTGCGGTGGACAATGATTGCACTCACTCTAACACGGATGGACACAACACAGGACTGTCTCTTTCTCAGACATTCTTGTGTGTTTTCTTCGCTCTGCATTTTGACTAACCGCAACACTGGTACTCATCACTCAAGTGTTAAATCTGTTGAGAACGGATGAATTTATTTTATTGACTCAAATTGTCATCTTTTTTTTTTTTTCCCCATGCACATATTGGATAGGGCTGGGAAGCGCACACACAATAGTGTGTTTGGCGCATATTTTCCTTTGTGTGTCATGCAGACCAAGCCACCGGGTCTTGTCATTGTGGTCAGCCACATGTGCTCTGACTGTGCACTCCAGGCTTGAGGCTACATGGGCAGCTTTGTAGCCAGCACCATCCCTCTCCACCACCACCCCCCTCTCGCTGAAGGTTTTTGTCAACCCCAGGCTGTTGGGTGACTCAAGATCGTCCGGCTCCACTGAATGTACAGAAAACACCCCCACCCCCCACCTCATACTCATTTGTTTTTTTGTTGTTGTTGTTTTTTTTTTGGGGGGTCCACATTCTTTTATATCTGTCCGTCTGTCTGTTTGCCTTCGTCTGACCATCGCATTATGTGTCTGCAGTGGTCTGTCAAACATTAGTGATGTACTTTTAAAAAATGTGTTAACATGAAAACTACAGTTAGTAGTCATGAAAAGCATGAAAAACACACATTTGGCTATTTTGAAACAAATAACTATTAAGTGGTGAATGCTGCCATCGTGTGGCTGATGTAGTAATTGCACTTGTAGCGTTTCTATGAATTATATTTCTTTAACATGCTGTTGTGTGACATATATTGTTACATTGCATATTTGATATTGCCTACTCCAATATTACTACACTGCATATAATATTGCTTACACCATGCATATGTGATGCTTACACCATGAAAACCATAGCCTAGTATTAGACTGCAATTTCTCTGTAGTGGTTCATGAGTGCTTCAGGACAGGAAAATAATGTCAATTAAAATGCTGTCTTTTAAGTGTGTTTGTTTCTTAATTTGCATAAAGACAATGGTCTAAATACAATTAAGTAGTGAAGCAAGGTTTCCTTTTGAAAAGCCTAGACAAGAATAGAATTAGACGCATGGATGTATTTCTTAGCAACACCGAAACATTTGTTGACAATATTGCTAAACTGTTGTATGTAATGCAGGAGGTTTGGGTGTCGGATTCGGTGTTAAGATTTAGCAGGATTAAGTTCAGAGATGGTGTGAGGGATTTGCAGCCAGTGCCACCATTGCTGTGCTAATCCAGAGGCCAATCCCATTACTCAGCACCCCCAGAAAATGTGTCTTGCCTGTTGCCAAACATGTGCTTAAGGTTGCGCATTAATCTGGGGGATGCTGGCACATCCATTCAAATCTCCTTCTTATTCCGGGGCCATCCCTGACACATTTGTGCCTGTACTATTGAAGCAATTTGGACAATTTGTTTGGATTGAGCAGTAATTGTTGTCAGATTTGAAAAATACTAGGCTCTGGTTGATTGGCCTTGAATCAAACAGAGGCAGAAGTGGACGAAGTACACAATTCCTTTACTTACGTGAAAGTATACACCTTGTCAAATATTACTCCAATACAAGTGAAAGTTGCTAAGTCAGATTTGTACTTAAGTTGAAGTACAGAAGTACTTGTTTTAAAAATACTTAAGTATTCACAAGTATTTTTCCTTTTTAATGTATTTCAATGTAGACTAATGTTTATTTGGTCATTAATAGGATCCTTTGGCCAGTCATAGGACTTGAACAGACCTTTAGTTCCTTACATCCAACAAAAACATTTTGACCTATTTTCATAACATTTGCAACTATTCAAATTAAATCATTATTTATTCTCTGTTCAAAAATCTAAAACATTTTTTTCACTGAGGAAGGTATTTAACTGATTGCAAACAACTTTTTTCCAAAGTACTTTGCTCAAAAAACGATAGATTTGATATAGGCCTGTACTCAAGCGGTTTTAAAGCAGTTGGAAATATACCTGTTTCAACTAAAGCCTTCATATACTTTTGAGAGGATATACAGTAGGAGTTGGATCTAAAACACATGTTAGCGGTTTGAGTAGATTATTTATTGTTTAATGAGGCTGAAGATTTAGCTATGTGTTGAATGTCAGGTAATTGTCTAATTTCATTCCAATTTCACAATGATCATGAAGGATAGCCTGGTTAACACCACTCATCTCAATTGCTAACAGGTTCCTCTGGGTTCTATATGGAGGATGTTCTGATGAAGAATCTGTTCATCACCATCATTACCACAGCCAATTCAACCAAGTTCAAATTGAACTATTGAAAAAAATAACTTTTATTGTCTATCATATTGCATTTAAAGAATCAAATGTGATTATGAGCAACAAGTGAGTAACAAGTACTTCATGCTCATATTTCAAATGTAGTGGAGTCAAAAGTACAGTATTTGTCTTCCAAATGTAGGCTATAGTGGAGTAAAAGTCACAAGTATAAAAGTAAAAAATAACACTCGAGTAAAGTAGGCTACAGATACTCAAAAATCATACTTAAGTACAGTAATCAAGTAAATGTAGCCTACTTAGAATTAGGCTACTGTCCACCCCTGAACAGAGACATGCACAGAGACATCTGAAAGCAGTAGGCCTAATCTCATAAACTGTATGACATCTTGACTAATTAGTTAACAAAGTTTATAGCTGAAAAATAGTGTTGCTTTTCAAATTAGTTTAAAATAGAATTCGACTTGGCTCATGCAAATGTGGGTAGCGAAGCCCTTTACAAAAAAAAATAACTATATTAGCCATTAGGCCTAGTGTTAAAGTAATTACATGTTTTATAGGTGAGCATAAGTTGAAGGTATACAGCATTCTGACTTGGCTTCTTGATCTTGAACACACATTTGATACAGTATTTAATATATAATTGTATGTCAAAAATTAGAAGCCTACCATTGTATAGCAGTGCATTAAAATGTGAATTGTTTTTGTCCGATACGCTCATTAACTCAAGCCTATTCCCGACTTTTATTTTGAATCATAGATTTACCCGGAAGTACTTCCAAAGATCTATGACGTAGTGGGTCACAAAACACATGTGGATGCAAAGAGGTGCTTGAACAAGGTATTGTAACAGATGTATACATGCTGTAATTAAGAATTTATTACACAGTCACAAATATTCACACTTATTTCATTTACACTGAAGAGTGTATATCTTTCTTAGTTCATTCCGCGTTAATTTTGGAAGGAGACTTGAGTATATAACTCGAGAATGTGTGACATGCTAACGTTAGTAGCAGGCTACTTAGCCAGTGACAAGTTTATGTGAACGAGGCTATATAAATAATGATACAGTTAAGGATATCTCTGTGTTCTTTTCTACAACCGTATACCTGTTCTTGTATTGTCGTATGTAAAATATTTCCGAGTTATCAGACAACACTGTAGTGGTTGTAAACCCCCCAACATACAGTGGTTGTAAACCCCCCAGAGTCAACAAGTTAGGTTGAAAGTAGTGCCTGAATTTGAATGAATGAACATGTTGTGAAGACATGCACTACAGCAGTTTTCTATATATTTTCAGGACAAATTCAAGATGACATCTCTAGCCCAACAGTTAAAGCGCCTGGCCTTGCCCCAAAATGACCCAAATCTGTTCACCCGACGGGAGATTGCATCCTTGCTCTTCAACCCTAAAGAGGCAGCGAGCACAGATAGAAGCACCTTCTATGCGCTTGGTGAGTAGACCCTCGAATTCTTTCTATGGCAGAAACGTTTTATGAACAGACCTATATATCATGTAATAGTCTATAGTATAATATTATCTGTCTTATGTATGCAGGATGCAATGGACTGGAGGAACTACTGGGGATTGAGCCTGCATTTGAGGAGTTTCTAGAGACACTCTTCAGCAATGCCTCTATGGATCTGGAACGTAGTGTCCAGTCTAAAGAAGTCAATAAGAAGCTGGACAGCGATATTGACCTATTCCTCACTCGCCTTTCTCCCTACTTCCTTTTGAAACCAGCACTGAAGTGTATCGAGTGGCTTTTGCATAGGTACTTTAGTCTAAGTCTCAGCTTGATATGGGTTGGTCTTTGAAATGCAGTAGTATTTTTTGTAATTAATAAAACATTGCTTTTTGTTTAACTTTTTTCCAGGTTTCACATTCATTTATACAATCCAGACAGTCTTATAGCATGTGCTCTACCGTATCATGAGACCAAAATATTTGTCAGAGTCATTCAGCTTTTGAATATAGAGGATCCAACTAACCGCTGGAACTGGTTACATGGACTCCAGGTATATAGCGTTCCTACATACATTGTGTGTCTGGCCAGAAGGTGATATGCACTTTATGGAATAGATTCAGATGAAAGCATTTACGTTTTTTAAATCCTTTGTACACTATGTTATAGACCTTTGCTTGTGTGTTTTTTGCACTTCCCTCAGAAACCAGGTGTACCCTTGGCCAAAGGGACACTTCTGACTCATTGTTACAAAGATCTGGGTTTCATGAACTTCATCTGCAAACTGGTCACCAAGGCAGTCAAGGTAAGCCATAACATGGTGGTATGGTGGCGGTTTTAAAAGTGACTCTTTTTAAAGGCCAATCTCAAGACCTAATCATGATCACCTTTTGCAGGCGTACTCAGAATTCACCCGCGACGGTCACTGTGCCCAGCTCCGTGTGATCTTCTCGTTCTACGCATCCACCATCGTAGCAACTCTGGATGCAGCAGAAAAGATTACGGACTCAATCATCGCTAAGATTTTGCCCAACGTACAGCTGGTAAGATGCCATTAAAACATTGGAAGTCTATGATGACCTATGTGTTGAATTTCCCTAAAATTATTTTCAAGGCAGAAATGGTTAATGTCACATTTCTGTGCGTCAGAAATCATTTCAATCCCACCAGGACATGGCCTGCCAAGAGCCTAAAAGCTGGTGTTTTATACTAATGTGAAAGAAGACGATTTTAAGTAACAGCAAATGCCAGGTTAAAGTATATGGCGAACCACCAAGTAGAAAACGCTTACAACATATCAATGCAAATCCTGTTACCAGGGCTTGAAGTCCTCCCTTGTGGACTACAAGGCGGCCACCTACATGATAGTGTGCCAGCTGGCGGTGAAGGTGGTCATGGAAGCGCACCTGGTGGACTCACTGGCCGTGCAGGTCAGCAAGTCTCTGTGCAGGGCCCCGCTGCTGGCCAGAGAGGGCCTGGGCTGCCTCATTGTCCTGCTGCAGAACCAGAAGGAGGGAACGGTGGGACCAAAGTGAGTATGGACTGCCAGCATCGCAAAATGATGTTATACCTCAGAGTGATGCTGAGACACATAAGAACATCTCTCCTCTTCTGGGACATTGACTTTATTGAGCACCATTTTTGCAATCAAAGGAAATAGGAAGCACCCCCAGTTTTGGTGTTTAATGATGTTAAATGTTTTTTTTTTCCCTTTCAGAGCATACGGGCACTTGTGTGGGGTTCCTGACCTAATCCCCACACTTTCGAACATGGCATCATCATATGACATCAGTCCTCTCCTCCGTTACCTCCTCCCTCTCCTCGTTCACTCTGTCATCACTCAGTCGGGTCAGTTGGTCACAGCAGTCAAAGCTATTCAGTTTAATTTCAGCATGTGGATAGGCAATTGTATGGGACATGTACGGTGTGTTAGTAGTAGTAGCACCCTAATAGGATTCACTGGTGTTTTGCAGATGAGAAGGAGGAGATGCAGACAGACGTGGCCTCAGAGACCAGCAGCCACAGGAGTTTATTCAGCTCTCTCCTCCAGGAGGTTCCTCTGACCAGCAGCCTAGATGCCACAGTAGCCAAGTAAGGCCTGTGGAAGTAGAACACTACTAAATAGAATAGATTTATCATATGTCTTTCATTTCTTAACTCCCCTGTTCCTTCACCCTTTGCCACTTTGTTCTGTCTTTTTCCAGGTTGCTTCTAGAAGAGTACCTCTCCCATGGTAACCAACTGCCCTCAGAAGAGATCTCCTCCCTAAACCAGCAAATGCAGCCAGTGGTGCGACTCTTTGAATCAAAGTAGGTGTTTATTCTCTCTGTCTTAAACACAGTAAACACAGTCTGAAAGTTTCAGGAGAGGATGTGCTTGATACCCCTCTGTATACTGTATACGATTCCTGACTTGTCTATGCTTTGTCAGTAGTATTGTGATTTTGATGTTGTGTGTAATGTTGTAGGTATCCTGGAGCTCTGGATGCTGCTTTGGACAGTCATGTCCCAGATGTCTCTTCTTCCAAGGACAGAAGCCTTTTCCACCAGTTCATATCTCTCTCCATGAGTAGTGGCAAATATGAGGTACCCTTGATGAGTTACATTCAAACTAGACTGTGTTCAGTTGTCTGTTTTTATTAACCTGTTCAGCGATTTGATCATACCGTTTGTGGCGAGAATGGCCATATTGTACATAAATGGGTCGTGGACAGGGCAGATCATTATAACTGTATGTTATGTACTGTTCCCTGCAGATCCTGGCTGATTCGGACACCTCCCTTATGCTCAGTCTGAAACACCCCCTGCCTGCTGTGAGGAACATGGCTTTGGAGCACCTGAAGGAGGTCCTCCGCAAAGGACAGGTGGGTCGCTTGAACCATTTACCAGTATGTTAGTCAGTATGTATATGTAATCCCACTGTGGACAGCCAGTTCTGTACTATTAAGTACCTAAGCTTGGAAGTAGCATCCTTCACATTCCTGTCACATTGATGTGTCCTTGTGCCTGATTTGTCCTCCTAGGAGGGCTTTGACGAGGCCTTCCTGAAGGATGCTTTGCTTGAGCGCCTTGAGGATCACGTTCCTGATGTGGTCTCTGCAGCCTTGCAAGCTCTTGAGGTAAAGTGGTGTTTTGTTATATATATATTCTACACACTAAATACACTAATAAGGAAGTAACAGAATGGGCAAGTCCATCTTCCTGTATTGTGTTGAACTGCCATGCTAATATAATCTCCTTGTCCTCCTTGTCCAGCTATATGTTGACCGCCTGGACTGTGAGGACACAGTTTCCAGTTTGCTCTCACTCCTTCAGCGCACTGACCTCACTGCCAAGGGAGACTGGTGCGTACCGGGCCCGTGTTATTTAAATGCTTTCACAGCTTTACAGCTCTCAGCTAGCTTCACCATTGCGTTCATGTTTAAGTTAACATTCTGTGTTCTGTGTGGTGGAGGTACCCTGTGCTGAAGCAAGCCATCCAGATCCTGGACGACCCCCGTGTGGTGGAGGGCAACGCGAAACTGAAGGCCCGTGTAGGCTGGGAGCTGCTGCCCTACCTGGTGGTGACGAGCCCCGTGCCGGACTCCCCCGAGCTCCAGCTGGCCTGCCATGTGGCCCAGACCTCCCTCCTCTCCCAGCTCCCCCTCACCAAGGGCTGGGCCAATGGTACGCAGTAATCAGTCAATCAATCAATCAGTGTGTATTTACACTACCAGTCAAAAGTGTCGAGACACTTCTATTCCACTCCATTATAGACAGAATACCAGCTGAGATCATTTGCATTGTTTTTTGTTATCAGGGCAGCATTTTTCAGTTTACATTATGTGCTTACATAATTGCAAAGGCACATTCTGTTTACTAATCTGATATCATTTTAAAAGGCTAACTGAGAAAACACTGGAGAACCCATTTGCAATTATGTAAGCACATAATGCAAACTGTTGCCCTGAGCAAAATTGCAATACAAAGTGCTGTACAGTAACCATCATGGCTCACAGAGAGGGATACGTGCACAAACATGCATTTTTTGTCAGTAAGGGGTTTTCTTCATTATACAATTGAATTTGTACTGTATGGTTGTGTTCATACATGTGATGGTGATCAGTGTTCACCATCACATCACCATCAGAGTGGGTTTTGTGTGTGATCCATAAGTACCCATGATCAAGAAATGGACTTGTCTTCAAAGTCAATGTTAGTGGAAGGCAGAAATAGCACTTATCTCACTGCTGTATTAACTGCTGGCTGCTGGTGTTGCTTGTGTATTTCATCTTAATGTGTACTGTTGTCCAGTGCTTGAGGAAGTGCTGCAGAAAACTCTTGAAGCTGACATTGTGGGAGTGGCCAACCAGCAGCTCATACTGACCCTGACCAAAAACCTGTCCGCCATGGATGCAGGCTCAAAGCGCACCACTGTAAGTCTGCAGTCACACACACACACACACACACACACACACACACACACACACACACACACACACACACACACACACACACGCACACACACACCAGTGCTGTATTGTGTTCGTGTGTGCAATAACCTTTATTGAGGTGTGTGTGTGTGTGTGTGTGTGTGTGCGCAGATGGAGGAGGTGGCGCAGGCTCTGGAGAAGCAGAAGAGTGGTGTGAGGGAGAGGGCTGCGTTTGTGGTGCTGAGCCACACACTGCTGCAGGGCATAGTGGACCTGAGCGAGACCCAGCACCTCCTCACTGCCCAGAGGCTCTACAGCCTGCTGGAGCCCGCCATCATGGAGCTCCTCGCCCGGCCTCCAGAACAGGTCAGACAACTGGACACTCCAGGGCCATTATACCGAAAGACATGTTGTGATGGAAAGTCACTTTGTGGAATGATGATCAGTCAGTCATTATCAGGCCTATTAGTATTCATCATAACATCTTTCTCTGTGTTGCTGCAAGTCTCATAAATCTGTAATGAATCGCAGTCATATTCACATATGAATATTCACTTTGAATGTGCTCCTCCGTCGTGTAGGATTGCAACTATTGTTCCCAGAAATAACCAGAACCTGTGTCTGTGTGTTTATTGTTCGGCGTTGTTTCCCAGGTGCCTGTGGGAACCTGTCCCCCGGCCTTTGTGGCGGAGCATCTGGGAGAGTACCTGCACCTGCTGCGCTCGGGCCAGGACGCCCAGAGAGAGCAGACCATGCTGCTGGTGTCCCTCCTCAGCCAGTTCATCAGCAGCCTCAAGAGCCCTCAGTCTGGCTTCAAAGGTGACCTTTCACATGATTTGATGTCATTGTCTCTGCTGTGTGCATAATGTTCGACTCAAAGATCTGTAGCTTTGGTTGTAGATAAACTGAGATCTACTGTACTAGATGTACTGAAGTATAAAGAGGATTTAAAAAAGCTGCTTCCATAAATGGTGATGTCTGATGGATGGTGAGTTATGCTGAATAATAAGTTGTACACACAGTGTACACAACCACAGTTTAAGGTTTATCTACAGTTGAATCCTTATATCCAGTGAGGATGAAGCCATAGCACTGCAGGGCATATCAGGACTGTGTTTTGACCTCTGTTACATGTCTTGTAGGGGAGACGTGGTGGAACCCAGAGAAGCTGGACACGAGTACATGCTGCTACCTGCGCCTCCTGTGTCGCCTCTTTGACGCGGTCATCACAGGGGCCAGTCAAGGACCTCTGACCTCTAGCTTCAGGGTCCTCCTGCAGCTGCTCTTCCAGGTGTGTGTGTAAAGGACCTTAGAGTGTTGCATTATGCTCTTCTCACGTCATTACTAATCAAAGCATTGTCCCAGTATTTTTTTCCTGTGGTTTCAAAACCTCATATACAACAAACACGCAAACTAAGTAATAAAATAATGACGCACGTTGTGACCATAAGTCCTAATGGTGGAGTTGGCGTGTTCCAGGTGCACCTGAGCAACTCTCTGGAGCTCTTCAAGTTCCTGTCTCTGCTGTGGGGCTACAGCTGCAACCTGAGCGACCAGCTGGAGTGTAAAGTGAGTGCCATCCTGCAGACCCAGGCTTTGTACGTGGGCAAAGCCCTCCTGGCCGCCCAGTCCCCCCCGAACCTCACCGCGTTGGCAGCGGACTCATCTCCAGGTATCCAACGTCAAACCATCAGTCTCTTTGTTTTTGATTAACTGTGATGGTAATTTACCCAGCATGTTTATCATAATTATTTGTTATAATGTTTGATTATATTAAAAATATGTTTTCCTGAAATATGGTTTGTAAAGTAAAGTTTAGTATATTTCCTGTATTCAGTGATAAAATTCAGGCAGGCGTAGAGATGACATTTTGAAGTGTCATTATAAGCCTCTGTTCAGTGCCTAAACAGTACTGTGTGTGTGTGTGTGTGTGTGTGTGTGTGTGTGTCTTTCCCATCAGTGGTACCCTCCCTGCTGGTGTGTCTGTGCTCTCCAGTGTGTGAGGTGCGCAGGGCAGCGGTGGCCTGTCTGCAGGCCCTCCCGGCGGCCAGCTCCTCTCCGTTCATCCCTATGGTCACGGCCCTGCTTAAGGCCACAGAGGAGCTCATCTCTGACCCGGCCTACCTCAGCCAGGTCAGCTAGCCAGGCCCAGCCTACACAACCTACACAACAATATTTCACCCAGATGCAGTTTTCCTACCCATACCAACAGAATATCAAACGTTCCTATTAATATATATTGAAATATGCTAACCTTGTCCAGAAAGCTGGCCTTTGAGTATTACATGTCAAATTTAAAACTTATTATTGCTGATTACTGTCAAACCCCAGCCTCCCATAACATGATGGTAAATGTGCTTGAGCAGAGGCTAATGTCTTTTCCCTGCAGGCCCTCGGGAAGCTGTATGAGGAGGCCCTCTCGGCAGGAGCCAAGAAGAGCAAGCAGCTGGTGGCCGTGGAGCAGCTGGTGAAGTGTGTCCAGAGCCCCAGCTGTCCAGCCTACATGGGCAAAGCCTTGCTCAGGGCTCTCCAAGAGGTCAATGGAGAGGTGAGACCAATTTCTGTTAACAGCATTGACGCAATGACTACTGTACTGTGACATTTAAAGGAACACCCCAACTTTTTTGGGACACTAGATTAATTGCCATCTTCCCCAGAATTAGATAAGAAGTCTCTTCTCTGTGTGTGCAATTACCCAGTTTAATACCTTTAGCCTAGCCTAGCATAATTTACTTGAAGTGGGTTATACTAGTAGCCCCCTTGTAGGTAATTTAGCTAAGTTGGTGTATTCCTTTAACTCATTGAATGCCAAGCTGTTTTCGGAAGCTTTGTCCTAGAGTGCCAGCAATCTAGACCATTGTTGATGATTTTTGTACAGCCACAGCATATTCTGTGTTATAGCTATGAACAAATACAATGGCTCGTTTGAAAGGTGAGACTTTAAGCTCTCAGTGGGTGCAAACCATGTATTTCTACACGCCTCTTTTCCTGAGAAATCGCAAGCTAAACAGTGGCTAGTTTTCATCAAAATCGCTGTTTTTTTTTTCTAGAAATCGAGATATAACGTCTTTCATGAAATATGAAGTGTTGCCTGTAAAGTTTCCGGGAAGTGACCTAGCGAGACCTGGCGAGACTGCCACCTAGGGATAGACCCACGAAATGGCCTGGTTTTGAGCTCACGTGCATGATCACTGATTCGACCCAAAGCGGCAACCGAGTTATGATAAAATGTCCAGATAAAATGTCCAGATTGTGCGTTTTCATGAGTTTTCGATCGTCATATATTTCATTTAAATTCATCACAGAGTTCCCAAAATCACATATAAGGTGTGTTAGAGTGTCTAGTTTCGTAATTTAAAAAAAAAGCTTCCCATGCGTTTTTGGCACTCAACGCATGGGAAGGAAAAACGTAATATTACGTTTTTGGCACTCAGTGAGTTAAAGGCTTGATTCCAAATTAGTGTATGCTGCTGCACTGATATCATATTAGATGTCACCACGTTCATATTTCCACTGTAGATGCTAGTCCTATGGGCTTGTTGTAGCCATTAACTGAGATATTAATTGTCATTGTGGTCCTGCGTAGAGAGTGCTGGCCATCGTCCTAACCCCGCTGGATCTTCTGCTGGACCAGTTTGGCTCCGACATCTCTGCATTCGAGGGCGACGAGGGCCTGCTGGTGCAACTCATGCTGGGCAAGTTCGACGAGCAGTCGGCCCCTCTCCTGGCCAGCGAGCCCCGCAGCCTGGACGTCCTCCTCAAAGCCATGGGCACCCGGGCCCAGCCCTACCCCACGCTCCCCAGCGTCCAGGTCATGGGTCTGGAGAAGGTGGGCTCTTAGTGCTCTAGTGGTCTAGTAGTATTTTGTAGTGCTTTTTCTCCCTAATCCTCCATAGCCTCAGTCTCATGGAGAAATGTTTTGTCTGCAGATTACCAAGGCCTTCTTCTCAGCTCTTGGTGATGAGAAGGTCCAGCAAAGAATTCTGGGAGTCATGTTTGATTTGCTGGTGGATTGCAAGAATCCAGTCTGTGCCCAGACCATAAACAATGTCTTCAAAGCGGTAATGTCTGAAATCTCATTAGAATGCACTGCATGTTGTTATATTACTACTCGACATTTACTCGTCTCAGCAGTGGCCTGAGAGATGACCCCAAAATCATTTGATCTCCTCCTGGTGTGTAGATCGCTGTGGATGCTGAGCTGGTGGCTAATGAGTTGACGCCTGTAGAAAAACCCAAAGTGTCTACGAGCGTGGTGCAGACTCGTAGGAGTATGAGACTGAAGTAGGTGCCACTCCATGGACAGGCTCATCCTCCTCAGGAGGATAAAACTGACCTCTAAATAGAACGGATCTTTACTATCTAGAAACTTTGTCCCGCTTTATAATGTGCCTGTATTGCTGTGCGTTTTGAAGGAAAGGGCAGGATGCCGCGGCCCCTGCTGAGGAGACTGCGTCCGTCTCCTGGCAGAGGGTGACCCTCATCCTGGAGCTGCTGCAGCACAAGAAGAAGCTCAAGAGGCCACAGATCCTGGTGCCAGCTCTGTTTAACCTCCTGGCCAGGTATGGGGTGGTGTGCAAGATCTCTGTCTCCTGTCACAATGCCTTTGGCCACTACTTTTCACAAATCTAAGAAATACTTCAGCTTAAAAGGTAGACCCATAGCTTGAAGTGGGCCAGATCGGATGAATGCGGTAACCTCTTCAGTTTGTTCATTTAGATTTTATATTTTCTTAACGAAATTACTTACCTGATGAAAATGATAACGAGAACATACTGATATGGAAGAATAGGTCTAACCAAATTCGTGCTAAATTCAGTCATATTACATTATGCATACAGCGTCCACCCATTCTTCTCGGCGGAATATCTCACAAACTCTTGACTGAACACATGACAAACTATCAAAATAAAGAGCAGACCTTACCAAATATGGGGATTTAAAGCATTCCGCTGTACAATAAACTAAACTGTTCCTGAGTAATCCGGTTTTGAAATTACAGCACATTTCTACATGGTCTTTGGTCTGTAATTCTAATGTAATAGCAACCCAAAATAATGAATTTCTTGTCCTTATCAAAGAATCAAAAGTTGGTCTTGGCATGCACAGATAAACTGTGCTTTTGGGTACACGGCATCTGCACGTATGCAAGAGCAGGTTACTTCACAAGTCACAAATGCAAAGGAGTATTAGACACATTCTTCATCCAGTGGTTCAGTGACAACATTTAAGTGAATAAAGCAATTCATTCCCTAATTAATTCATGAAACTCATTGGAACAGCTTGGTATGAGTCATTAGGATGCAGAATTATATTTGAGAAATGAATCGTGGAGAAACATTAAGATCACTACAAATTGTATCTGCTTTATTGATGGTTTTTGATAAGTTAAGTCCTTGTCAATCGTTCACACAGTCACACACTGCTGTGTCTTGCCCCCCGAAACCTCCTCCTAGGGACGGAGGCTTTGTGGTTCTCTCTGGCACTCCAGAAATTCGCTTCCCGCTCAGCCTCCTCCTTCCTGTCTCCAACCTCTGGCCTCAAGACTCTCTTCTTTTCTTCTTCGTCTTTCAGTCCTTCTGAAGCTAAACATAATGGGGGAACAATTTATTCAAATTCAATGCTGAACCATTTTGATGTTTTAAATGTGAGCATACTTTTTACGTAGCCCACTTACTGCTCCGAGCTCAAGTCAGGTCTGGTGATGCAAGGCTACTTCTTAAACCCAATAAGAGCAGATGTCTTCTACTCACCCAGAGTCGAGTCCACTTTATCTAGGAGACTGTCGAGCACAGCTTTCACATCGTCATCCCTCTGTTCATTTCTCTCACAGTCTTCCAACTCTTTGTCCAAGAATCCATCAAGGTCATGAAGAACATTTAGGACGTCTTCTGGGATCTCCATGGGCAGAGTTAGTCCTTCTGCCCTCTCCCTAGCCCTCTTGTCCAGGCCAGTTCTGCCGTCCTTGACCTGCTTCAGCTTCTTTATTAGGACCTTTTGGAGTTCCTTTTTGGTCTTTTTGCTTTTGTTTTTATTTTCATCTATGTTTTGTCCATGTCCATCAACGTTAACCCCCAAAGCCTCCAGTTCTCTCTTTAGTTCCTCCAGTCTGTATTTTTTCACGCGCTTCTTAATGGCTCTATCTGAACTGTGCTCATCCTGCCGTGCTGCTAGGCAGCAGGCTAAAAACCAGCAGAACCACATTAAAATCAGATCGCCAGAAATCAAAGTCCGAAAATCAATTTATCAACAAATCTGAAACCAGCCAACTTGTACACAAACTCATAAAAGGGTGAACAAAAGTTCCAGTTTACTATTGCTATGTGTGTCTATAACATTCTGATGTTGCCTAGCCACCTTTGTGATCCTAAACTGAATGGTAAGATACAAGACTATTGTTACCAGTTAAATGCATCATCTTTGTGAAAGGTGGTAAATAATAACAAAAAAAGTTATTATTTTCAGTTACACGCTCAGCTTAAATTTAGATATTTGACATTAATAAATGAGTCAACTATCCAAAATATATTTATATGTTGCGCTGATATTTGGCCACACACATCTACACCAAGATGAGCTAAAAAAAAGTTGTACTCATAATATCTGTTCTGGGTTGGCAGGTCTGAGTACATATTCTTGTAAATTGCTAAGCCATAGAATATCCCACCAACATGATTCTTATATTGCTAGATTCCAAACAATCCCACCTAAAATGGATAGTTATTTCTACTGACATGCTTCCTGGTGACATTAATGCAAAAATTATTTTTCTTTGATATAAAGGCTGACATAAAAGACATATGCAAGTGTTACCCCATTATACTTTCTCAGATGGGTAAAAATCCATGACAGTCCTGGAAAATACAAAAAAACAAGATATAGCATGTATAGAGGGCCCTTACAATGACATTACACTGCCTAGGCCTCAAAGGATTAATGCTTCTTTCCGTAACAGCACAAAAGGGTTCAATTTATGTTCTACACAGCAGTATGCAAGCAATTCAATTTGGTTCAATATGTTACAAAATACTTTACTAAATTTATATTGTACACAACAGTATCTCTAAGAACTTTAATTGCTCAAAAAGAATCAATTGTCGTTGAATAGGTCAACCTATACTAAAGGATGTACTGTAGGCTATTATTAAGTATGCCATTTGTATACATTAGAATTAAATCTGTTGTGTTGTGTTTTCATGGCGGGTGTTTTTTGTTTCTAGGAGTCTGGAGGTGCAGTCAGCAGAGCATGGCAACATGGAGTACACCAAACAGCTTCTTCTCAGCTGCCTGCTCAACGTCTGCCAGAAGATCTCTCCCGATGGCAAGCCAGTCAGCCAAGGTACAAACATCTGATGTCTTGACCTATGTGACCTGAGGACATGCTACATGTTGTTGTGTTTGGTTTTGGCTAATGGCTTTATTATGAACCACGGTCTGAACTGAGCTCCTGTTTGTGCTTGTCTCCTCACAGAGATTCTCGACGAGGACAAGATGAATGTGGAGCTTGTGGTTCAGTGTGTGAGGGTGTCGGACATGCCCCAGACCCACCACCATGCTCTGCTGCTGCTGGGCACTGTGGCTGGTGTCTTCCCTGTGAGTACCGCCCCCTGTGGAATGGATCGACTTTTGTTTTAGTGCTATGTAGCCTTTTAAGTGTAATGTTCAGTCTAGTATAGTCTGCTTTCGGCTCTCGTCGTGCTCAAAGATAAAGCTAGGAACCTGAACTAAATAACTGATGTTCCTTTTTTCGTGTCTCTTTTTACAGGAGAAGGTCCTTCACAACATCATGCCTATATTCACCTTCATGGGCGCCAACATCATGCGCCTGGATGATGCCTACAGCTTCCAAGTCATTAACAAAACTGTGCAGACAGTCATTCCTGCTCTCATACAAGTAAGTGAGCTCTCTCCACCAGCAGTGCAGACCATGGCCAGTCTGTCTGACCTTGGGCTCCTAGAAAAAGAGCCCAGTTGCTTCCTTTTGTCCTGTGGTTTTGAGACAGTGTGACTTGTGTCCTCCTCAGGCCTACGAAGGCGGCTCTGCCCAGTCCGAGGCCCACATGGAGTGCGTGGTGACCAAGATCATGCACGTGTTCACGGACGCGCTGCCCCACGTGCCCGAGCACCGACGCCTGCCCATCCTCTCCCAGCTGATGGTCACCCTGAGCCCACCCCGCTTCCTGTGGATGCTCCTGCTGCTGCTGTTCAAGCAGCACGCCACCCAGACCTCAGCCAACGTCAGCGCTACAGAGAAGGTAGGCAGACAGATAAACAGGCAGACGCATCAAAATTGATAGCAAACACAAGATGGAGATGCCACAGACATAACAAGGCACAAAGCTTGCATAATGTAAGAGGAGCCAGTCTGAGGAAGTTTAAAACTTTTCAGCCTAGATATTTTGGGTTATTGCATACTCCTAAACAGTTTTATTGAATTATTGTTGTTTGTGAATGTAACCCTAACATACATTACTGTACACATTAACTGAATTTGTAATGTATAGGATTTGGCTCTGGAGAACGATGTGGACTTCTGGATTTCAATCTGCTGTGAATTTGAGGTGAAAGACCAGCTCACATCTCTCATTAAAATCCTGAAGTATCTCATGGTATTGCCTCAAGACAAAGAGGATGGTGAGCAAAAACTCAGTACCCTACTCATCACACACATTCCAGTATACAATGTTTATTTATTATTTATGCAAATATATGTCTGATTTTGATGGTCCATTTCTATTCTGCTGAGGCCTCACCTATAGTGTGCATATTAATAGATTCTGACACCAGAAAAGCACGGGCCAAGAAGACAGAAGAGACAGCCATGGAACTCATCTTCAGCATTGAAGCTCACAGCAGCAAGGAGCTTCGCCATTTCAAATTCCTGTCTGTCTCCTTCATGTCCCAACTACTGGCCTCTAACCGCTTTGTTGGAAAGGTATGTATGTTACCAGTGGATGAGCATGTAAGAGGTTTAGTTTGTTGTCTTTTGAAAGGTCTCCTATATGTTTTTGCTGAACCTTGTGGTATCCTTCAGGTGGCAGATCAGGAAGAAGTGTCCATTGAAACCATGCAGGCCCTTCAGCAGAGGTACACATCATCTCACTCATATTCATGAAAAGCAGATTGTCTGCAGCAAATAGTTAGGAATTGGTATGCCATTCTTTCAGTCAAATTGATTTTCATTTTGTCGTTGGTCCCCAGTCTACTTGAGGAGATTCTGTGCTACATCCACACTGTGGCTCGCTGTGTGGAGGACAACTGCAACAACCCCACGGCCAAATTCTGGAGAGCACTGCTCAACAAGTCCTACGAAGTCCTAGACAAAGTAAGAATCTCACGTCTGTCGCCACCATTAAAACGATGGTTACGTATGTAACCGCGGTTCTATGATTTTCGGATGACCGCCAGAGCTTGGCAGTCACTCGGAAGGCGGACGAGAAGACCGCCAAGAGGTCACTTCCGGGGTGAGCGCACCTTAAGTACCGGGGCGGGGTCATGCGTCACCCCATGTCACGAGTGACTTTGTTGATATAAACACTCGACCTGCACGTGCATGTGATGGAAATCCAGGTGCTGAAAGCACCGCCTCTGGCGGTCAGTAGAAATGAAATAGAACCAGACGACTGGGTGTAGTAAACAGCGATGTCTAAGATGATGTGACTTTCCGATTGAGAACACTTGTGCTGTGTCTGATGTTCTTTTCTTCCCCCTACAGGTGAACTCTCTGCTCCCCACAGACACCTTCATCAAGGTGATCAGAGGCCTGATGGGGAACCAGCTGCCCTCAGTGAGGAGGAAAGCCATGGAGCTGCTCAACAACAAACTACAGCAGAAGACTCAGTGGCAGGAAGAGCAGGTCAGTGCTAAATAGACACGCACATAATCTCATTAGCTAAATCAGTGCTTCTTAAACACGGGGTAGCCAAAAATGTGGGAGGGGTCGCAAAATGATTGCATTAATGCATGAAATACATTTCTAAAGGTTTTTAGTCCAACATATTTGAAAACTGGGATAATCAGTAGCTCTAGATGTAGGCTTCCAATTCAGTGTTTCCATAATGTTCTTTTCGAAAGTGGAGGTTCTGTTTACGCAAACGCAAACTCAGACCTCTGCCTCTTGCAATGATGAGCCTGAAGATGCTTACCAGTGACAAAACACCCTGCAGCCTTTTTTTTACCACAGGAGCGGCAGAAATACATTAGATGACTGCCAGTTATCTTTTGAAAATAATAAATCAGATTGTCAAAAGCTGCTATTGACATTAATGCCTTTGGTGTTGACATAGCCTACCTATGAGAGGAGACCATTTCCGAGAGGAGAACATTTTCCAAAGTAAAAACACATTTTTCCAGTTAGAGAGAAGGGGGTCGTAAGATTTTGCCTGTGTTTTTTGGGGGGGTCGTGAGACAAAAAGCTTAAGAACCACTGAGTTAAATGACATCTTAGTTACCACAATGGACACGTGAGTTCTTTTTAAGCCCAACTTTCGAAGTGTATCATTCTATGCTCTTGCAGATAGGCTAGGTCTTAACCTTCCATTTTCCCCTAGGTGGTGGCGTTGCTTCCACTCACTGGAGACCTGCTGGCCGTTCTGGGCCGCGGAGGCCCACAGCGTCCGGGCGAGACCCAGGAACAGGAGGAGCAGGCCATCAACCGGCAGACGGCCCTCTACAGCCTCAAGCTTCTGTGCCGCAGCTTTGGGGCTGGCCACCCTGAGGCCTTCGTGCCGGTGCTGAGCCGCGCTGTGGAGCTGCTGCTGCTGCCCCGCGAGGAGAGGAACGTGATGGGCAGTGCCCTGCTCTGCATCGCTGAGGTCACCAGCACCCTGAAGGCTCTGGCCATCCCACAGCTCCACAGGTCAGGAGAGAGACTGCGGAGGAGATTAACAACTCAAGACTTGAGTCTAGGTTTAGAATTTAGGGTTTTTTTTTCTTCTTAATCTATTTCTCCTTAGTGTCTCTTTGTGCTAGTTTTTCATAAGAGCCACATCTCAGTGCTGCTCTTTAGATGCTATTGCTGCTGTTTTATGCAACTCAAAACGTGTCGTGAATGAGTCTTCTTTGCAGTATATGTTTTTTGTTTTGTTTTGAAAGAGAATGTATTGTTTTTGGTTGAGCTATTCATTAGAATGTGTGTGTTTCACTAATTCACGGATTGGGATAAATGCAGAGACCAAATTTCCCTTATATATACTAGAATTCTAAATGTTCTGTCCTTCCCTGATTTTGTAGTAAAATGTATGAGACGTCCTTTTTCGGTTGAACACTGATGATGCATTATGGGTATTACAGACTGATGCCAGCGGTGCTGAACACACTGGCTGAGCGTAAGGACCTGCTATCCAATGAGATCTACCTGCTGAGCGCTGTAACGGCTCTGCAGAAGGTCTCTGAGACGCTGCCCCACTTCATCAGCCCATACCTGCTGGACACACTGCTGCAGGTAAACACCTCAGCAGCTTCAGAGCCCTACAAACACATAAACACAATACACACAATAGATTTTGGGAAAGAGATTTATCTTCTCCAAAAAAAACAAAACATTTGTTTTTCAGTCATTGAATGTAAATACATGTACATTATAAAGTGCAGTATCAATTAAAAACATCATGTTCCTATTGAGTCTTACATGACATTGCTGAATGCTGAAAGCTGATGCCCTTTTTGCCGTTGCCAGGTGACACGTCTGACTCGGGTGGCAGAGCAGACCACCACGTGCCCCCAGTTGGCAGCACGCCTATCCTCACTCCGCACAACCTTGGCCACCAAGCTGCCGCCCAGGGTACTACTGCCCACAGTTACCAAGTCTTACCAAAGTCTTGTGGAGTCCCAGCAGGTGAGTCAACGATCAGGTTATAAATTGAATCAGACCCTGAGACCTTGGCACACTGAACAAGCTTACTTTTGCATTGAGAAGTTAGCAGTGCTTTAGAATTGAGCTGAGGTTTTAACCCTGTTTCCTCAGAACCGTCTTGGGCCATTAATGACTATTTTGAAAGAACACATCGCTCACATGGAAAAGGACCTACTCAACTCCCACCAGTCAGAGCTCACCACCTTCTTCCTGTCAGCGCTGGACTTCCGAGCCCAACACTGTCAGGTACTCACCATGGTCATCACAGTGTAGTTAAGCGTGAATGTTCAATGTGGTGATGTTATTTAATTGTGAATATTTATTTTCATTCTAGGGTGATCTGGAGAAGACCAAAGAGATTGAGGGCTCAGTGATCGATTGTCTGTTGGGCATGGTCATGAAGCTTTCAGAGGTCACTTTTAGGCCTCTCTTCTTCAAAGTAGGTTCTTTTTTATATATTCATATTTTCCTGCACTTTCTGTTTGAAATGTATTCACTTTGACTAAATTTGAAATTTATTCACTTTGTGTGCAAAATGCCAAGTGTTTTCAGATGTTGATAATCAGCATTTGTCTGTTTGCAGCTATTTGACTGGTGCAAGACGGATGGCGCAGCCAAAGACCGACAGCTGACATTTTACCGCCTGTCGGACAGCATTGCAGAGAAGCTGAAGGGGCTGTTTGTGCTCTTCGCTGGCCAGCTGGTGAAGCCATTCTCTGACCTCCTCCGCCAGATTCACTCAGCTAATACAGGTGTGTGGTGACCCTGAAGTTGTCATTTTAAATAAAACTGTAACTAAGCAAACTACCCAATGGGATCCTTGTCAAAAACAAACAGTCGTGCCACAAACTAAACAGGTTGCAGAACAAAATGGTTCCTTTGTGGCCTATACGTGCATGCCCAAATACATTTGTGGTAACCTGGGTATTAGCGGCTTGAAGGTGTCCCTTTCTTGACTGATGTGTTTGTCAAGCTTCTGTTGATAAAATAGTTTTCTATATTCTCTTTCACGTCTACTAGATGAAGCCTTCTTCGATGAAGATGATGACCAGGAGAAGAGTTGCCAACTGCTGCAGTATGTCCTGGACTGCCTGCAGAAGGTCTTCCTATACGACACAATGCGCTTCCTCAGCAAGGAGAGGGCAGACGCCCTCATGAACCCTCTTGTGGATCAGGTGAGACGGGCTTTCTTGACCCAACGCATCACCCACATCAGCATGGTTTTCAGGGCCACCAAACCCATGCAGGCCAGCCCAGCAATCAGGATTAGGTCTAGTCCTAGACTAAAAGCTATATTTTAGTTGAATACATTCTCTTTCAAAACAAAACTAGATTTAATCCAGATTTAATCCAGATTTAATCCAGGTCCAGAAAACCAACCCTTCATGTTTCCTTCAGCTTGTTTTCCAAATTGACATGAAATGGATAAATGAATACCTATGCATCCCATAATCTCATAATGGCTCTGGTTATGGAGAAAAATGAATACCTATGCATCCCATAATCTCATAATGGCTCTGGTTATGGATAAATGAATACCTATGCTCCCCATAATCTCATAATGGCTCTGGTTATGGATAAATGAATACCTATGCTCCCCATAATCTCATAATGGCTCTGGTTATGGCAGTTCCTTCACTTTTTCAGTTTCTGTCCACAGCTGGAGAACATGTTGGGTGGAGAGGAGGTCTACCAAACCAGAGTCACCAAACACCTGGTGCCCTGCATTGGTCAGTTTGCCGTTGCTATGGGAGATGACACCCAGTGGAAGGTCCTTAACTACCAGGTCCTGCTGAAAACACGGCACAGCTCTCCGAAGGTACGGTCCCTTAAATTGTGCAGATATTTGTGGAGAGCAATGCGCTGACACTGACCTAATACTATTCATAGTTACCTAAGGCTGCTTTTCTCTCTCTTTCGTGATTTGATAATGAGTGTCTATTCCTGTTGTCCCCAGGTGCGGTTTTCAGCTTTGCTCATGGTGCTGGAGCTTGCTACGAGACTGAAGGAGAATTACATGGTCCTGCTGCCTGAAACCATCCCCTTCCTGGCTGAACTCATGGAGGGTAAGAGCTTTTGCAAATCACAGTGTCTGTTTGTAATCTGAAGAGACTTGTGAATTTGTTAATATAACTCATATATTTGTATCTGCTAGATGAGTGTGAAGAAGTGGAACACCAGGTTCAGAAGGTAATCAATGAAATGGAGACCATCCTGGGAGAGCCACTGCAGAGCTACTTCTAAATGACCACTAGAGGGCAGCAATCCAGATGATGTCATCAGAGCAAGATTGAATGTCTACTTGTCCTCATATGAATAACAACTGCTATGCATGCATGTTAAGTAATAAAACTCAGAGCTAAAGAAAACTGTAGAAATGTTTGCCTTTACAATAAAAGGCCAAAAGTGAAAGTTGTATTTGTCTCTTTGCTTTGGTAATAAAAGAGAAAAAAGTTATGTAGTCTTTTTGTTTTAACTTTACAATGAAGTAACAAAAAGTTCTGTAACTGTGTCATGCAATGTTAATGTTACTTTAATTTCAGTGCTGAATATAATATAATTCATAATACATTAACATATTAGTTTTATTAACAGTCATTATATTGAGTGGAATCTTTACATTACAGTTATCTCGCATTGTGTGTTGCAATACCATTCAGTTGTAGGATGTAGAAGTAGGGCTACACTCCCCCTTCTACTTCTAAATCCATACATGCAAAATAATTGTGTTACCCGTACTATTATCCTACCCTGAAGAGACGGAAAACCTCGTCTTGTAAGGGATCCAGCAACACAATGTAGTTGCTGCATAATGGGTTGCTTAGGCTACATAGTGTGCTGCTGGGTGATGCCTAGAGACAGGCATTAGAATCAAGACAGTGCCACTTCAGTATTAAAGAGCTCATTCTAAAATGGATGTCAAACCTACTTATCTGGTATTATGCCAAAAAATACAGAAATTATACACCCATTTCTTAGTTATAAACCAAGACAGGTTGTGTCTACGCTACATCCCTCGTCCACCAATGTGTCTGAATTCAACGTCTTTATACCCCTTTATATGTCGCTCCGTTCGTATTCACCCGCTCCCTCTGAAATGTTCATGTGTCCAATGAATCGCCCCTCGGGTGGGGTGCTAGTGCGCCTGCTCCCCGGGTGATAACACGTGTTTCCTGACCATGCGTCTTCCAGAATACGCAGACGTACGCAGCGCTTCAATAATGGCGGCCGATGGAGGGTTTTCGTCGCAGATGCTACCCTGCGTTTTCTCCCCAAAATCACATCAATACTTGGCACTGTGTGCACAGGATGGTCGACTCCGTATTTGGAACACAGACAGCAAAACCCTTCACCAGGAATATGTGCCTTCTGCCCACTTGAGTGCCACTTGTACCTGCATAGCTTGGGGACCATGCCGAACGGCTAAGGTATGTTGGAGGCTAGATAGAGCAGTTCTCATGGGCTGGTGGCCTAGTCAACCACGCTGCCGTTTTAAGTTTGTACGATAACTGTCAAATATTTTTACTGGCAATAGACGCGTGGACTAGAAGATTTGCTGTTGTAATATTACTTGCAATGCTTGGCGTTCACTGTCTTCGAATCAAGTCATAAGTAACCTTAATCAACATGCTTAGCAACTAGCTACATAGCATCAGTAAAGTTACCTCCAGTAGGACGCACATGTCTGTCGCACATGTTCGTTCTTAAAATGGCCACATAAGAATTTCTGCATACAATTAAATATATTCTTCATTAGATAGCTGTGTCTGATTATTTAGAGAGTAGCCGTTTGATTAGTCTAAAAATCCAGTTTTGGGCATGTTTCGATAACAGTAGTTTTAATTCATGTGGAAGGTGCTAATGTTAGCCAAAACGTTAGCTAACTTGCCGAGTGAAAAGTTGAACAATTATACAATGGTTAGCTGACTTCAAATAACCGTAATCAACATCTATAGTGTGTCTTTGCTTTAACATTAATTATTTAGCTGTCGTGGCTGTACATGGTTTTGCTTAAATTGCGTCCTGTCTTCGTGGACAAGTAAGAAGTAATATCTAAACGTCTATGCGTTAACGCCTGGATAGTTGGAACGCAAATATCGTTTCATTGTGTGATAACTTAGTAGCCAGCGAGAAGTGATCTTAAAAGTGACAGTTTGCGTAGTACTAGTCTATCATTTACATTGTAACCTGAGTTGTCATTGTAATACAACAGAAGAAACTTTTTGTAACGTTGCCTATTGCATCAACAAGTGCAAAGAACTTCTTGATAGAAATGTGTAGGATAGCATTGTCAGCAGTAGACTGTCGGAAAAGGCTGTGATTCCTTATGTTGAGAAAATGGCATACCTGAGCATTCTAACCTTTACGTTGAATAGACAGGCTGTCAACCTATGGCAGCCCTATACGTTGCATGTTAACTTTTAAGTGAAAGTAAAGAATCATGCCTAGAATGCAATAAGAATGGCTTTTTGTATACAATGAAAACAGGCAATTGGGAAAATTGTGTCCAACATCTTAAAATGTTCTAGGCTGCGATTGTCTTGTGTAGATCTTTCGCCATAGCGAGTCTGAAAAAAAAAACGGCTGAATTGCCTATTTACTGATGTAGGTTTCCATAGGAAAGTTTGGTAACTGGCCATATGATAGTATTCAGCCCTTAAAATCAGAATCAGAACCAGAAATCGTAATTGACTTATGCTCCTTCATGTGCATGGTCCTAGGAGGGACCTCAGAGGAAAAAGAGGAAATCGGAGGCAGGACCGCCAGCGGAGACAACAGATCTGCTGGCACTGGGTACGGCAGCAGGCACCATCCTCATCTACAGCACAGTCAAAGGGGCCCTGCAGTGCACATTGGTAAGACAGAATTCTTTAATATATTTCTTCATACATGTTACAGCATATTGCATTGCTTGTAGGGCCGCACAATCAAACCATTTTTTAATAGAAATGGTAATAAGTTTTTCACAAAGGCAGCAGTTTGCAACTCTGTCCCAATGGTTAATCTTGTCACATCTATGGTGGAATAGCAGTAACGTCACCAACTGACAGTTGGTTTACCTGTGTTCGAATCCCGCCGCTGCGATTCAGTGTCTTTGGATAAAAGTGTCTGCCAACTATCAGTCAACTTTATAACTATCATAAAGTTATTGTTATTCATGTCATCCTTCTCATGTGACAGGCAATGAAGCTCACCTAACAGGAGTGTTGTATACTTACAAGGCATGCTCAGCAAGTGGCCCAACTTTAAGTGAAATTTAGATGATTGAACTATAGCTTGACTTATAAAAATATTGCAAATCAGTTCGCTATTGCAATATCTTTCAGAAAAATGGAAATTAGTAATTTTCCCCAAATCATGTAGCCCTAATCGCTTGGTAGTGATAAGAGTTACAGGCTTGTAATTCCGTAGAATTGAGCCAAAGTCAGCCTAAAGCCACCTCCCTCTACTTTTGTCACTAAATCATGACCAGGATAAACAATCACAATGTATAGGTTGTGCATATTGTATAGTAGTTGATTTGAATACTGCATTTTTAGAGCAATTTGTATGCTTATGCACTTATTCTACAACTTAATGCATGCATCAGATGCCCCTGTGGTGTTCTGGAGATTAGGATAGTTATACATGTTGAAAGCTATTTGTTTGAAATGGCACTTAAGTAAATAGAACCAGTGAATGTGTGTGTTCATTAGCACATGGACTCTTTAAATAGGCCTATCCTTTACCATTGAAATTGTCCATGCATATATTTCTATATAAGTGTATACAAGTGGACTTGTGTGCTGACCTCTGTTTGTTTGTCAGGATGGGGGTCATAGTGGGGCAGTGAATAGCGTGCAGTGGCATCCAGAGGAGAATGTGCTCTACAGTGGCTCAGATGATGCACACATTGCGGAGTGGGACCTGCAGACAGGCAAAATGCGCTGGTAGGCATTGCTGTAACCATTAGTCATTGTATGTCTGTGTGCATATGGTTGAGGGCTGTTTGATATTTTTGTTCACTTGTTTTCTTTTGTCATGCATGGTGTTGACTGTAGACAGTTGTATTTACACAAATTACACTTGCTTTAGGGTAAACAAATGTGAAACTAGATTAAAGACATTTTATTACCAGAAATTTGCCAGTTGACCATTGCTAGGTTTAACCATTAATAGGATAACTGATAATTGAGGCTCATTGTCTTTGCATGGGTTTGTTTAGTAAATGGAAGGCAGATCGGACAGCAGTGACAAGTTTGTGTGTGAGTCCCAATGGAAAGCTGCTTCTCTCTGCCGGCATGACGATCAAAATGTGGGACTTGGAAACCAAGGAGGTGTACAGGGTGAGTCTTTAAGTCTCAAGCCTTCAGTATTTAGAATACCAAATGTATAACTTCCGAGGAAAATAATAAAAGCAGCCTTTAAATTGACATTTACCTTTGTTTGACAGAAATTCACAGGTCACTCCACCATGGTTACGACCCTGTGCTTCGCCACCACACGGCCACCCGATAGCGATGGCATGTACTTCCTCTCTGGGGCAGCTCATGATCGACTCCTTAGTGTATGGTAAGTTATGGTCAATGGGAAATGATCACAGAACAATCACTCAAAGTGAAGAACGCCTGTATGAGACCTCAAGCATTACCTACCGGGGAATTTATGCAGAAAATTCATCGGTTTAGATTTTTTTTAGTGAAGATTTGTTTGTTTGGCTCTCTTAGGCAAGTGCGCTCCGATAGGAAGGACAAGAACGCCGTGGTGTCCTTCACTCTGACAGACGAGCCGCGGCACATTGACCTCCTCAAATCCGACAGCAAGGAAGAGGTAAGCATCAGGCCGAGCCATTAAAAATGCCAGGCGGAAAATGTTACCTCAGTGTCGGATTGGTACTTGTTGAAACTGGATATAAGAAGTCTTTCCTTTTTCCAGGCTGTGCGGTTAGCTGTGGTATGCAAGGATGGACAACTACATCTATTTGAGCACTTTCTCAATGGGTACGTTTGATCACTGAGCTATTGACGATCACCTCTCCCTAACATTTCCCGTCTAACACAAATATTCTTATAGATCTAAGTATTTGTCTCCTTTTCTTGCCCCTCCCTCTCTCTCTCCAGGCCGTGTAAGAAGCCCCTCTCTCCAGGCTGCTCAGTGCAGGTGTCCAGTGCTGGGGGTAAATCTGGTGAAGATGACACACCAGTGCCCGTGCCCCTGTTGGCTGCATCCCTCAACTCCGACAAGCAGAGCCTGCAGCTAGCATATGGCAGCTACCTTCAACCAGTCATTGAGACAACGGTGAGCATATGGAGTCTGACATGTTTTTGTTTACATGGTATGTGATTTATCTGATAAGAGTCATAAGGTGTGGGTTGGACTGACTTGCCTATTGGTAAATGTAGAGAAATACTGAGAACTAGCTCTGAGGGGTATTCAATCAACCTCGCTAATGAAGGATGCGTTTAAGAGAAATAGCCTGGCTTGAACTAGCGTAGACTTTCACTTGGGGCTGAAGCCGTTCAATTGACTCAAGTTAGTGGCATCTTGGCCTCGTTTATTCAAGCGAGGTTTAGGCCAGCTTCATCTCTGCTCGTGCACGAGGTAGAAAAGTAGACCAAAACAGTAGATTGACAAAAAGAGGATATATTTTGTAAAATAAAGGCAATACTAGAGGGTTTCTGTTTGATTTACAAGCGCCATCTACAGGATTTTCATCGAAAGTCATTAAATTGAACATCGACAGAAAAAAATTAGATACTTGCCTTGGGACTACATACATTGGAAAATAATGAAAGCATACATTTAAACAACAATGATCATGGTTTGAAATCATCTGCTAGTTTGATTGTCTTCAATCTTGAACAATATGAGTGCATGAATAAATAGTATAAACTCAAGGCTATTACAGAATTATACCTTTGTCTTGCATCAGATATAATGTAGCCCACTGGCATATTTACGGTCACTGAACAGGCTACCAAATGTGCATGACACTTTATCAACAGCAGGACCTGTCTTTCATTAAAGAGTATAACTAAAAAGTTAATGATCAAGGTGCTAAGCTATGTGGCCTACACACTTTATGTGGGAAGCAAACCTGCACACGCACAAATATGATTCCTTTATTTTGCCGTCTCGCTACGCGTCACACCATCACAGAACGCAAATGACGCAGAGTAGCAAGATTCCCAGAACCACGCATGTCAAGTTAAAACATTTAAAGTCGCATAATTTTCATAAATTCTTTGGAGCTAGTGAATGTGTAAATCCATGCTTGGTGACCCTATTGGAAAAAACGTTTCTACTTCTATTTTTGAAGTTGTAGGCTACAGGTGACGAAATCACAGGTTGACGGAACCATCTTTTTGGACTCGTTTTCCGACTGATTGGGTTTTTTTGCAACACAGCTTAATTTAGCTTATAAGTTAACCTGCTACGGACCAGGTTAGTTCTGTGGCATAAATTCCCATAGTTACCATGCTGGGATTCACGTAAACCACACTAATGGAATGGAACTCTCACTAAAATTAGCGAGACTTATCGAAATAATAAGTGAGGTTTGGCCTTAAGCGAGGTTGATGGAATACCCCTCTGGACTGGCCTATAAGCTTATTTTTCACCACCATGCTTAGAATATCTCCTTCATTCAAAGGTAGACTTGTTGGTATGAAATGATTCACATTTGAGCACATGCAGATGGACACAAAAGGTGTGTGTGGGCAGCAGTTGTATGATGTATCTCTGATGTGTTTCCCACCAGCCCGTGAACACAGCAGAAAGACACATATGTCTGGTCCGGGACATACAGACAACATTGTCCCTCTCCATAGATACAGCCATCTCCATGGTAAGTAATGGTTTTCTTTTGGAAGGAGAGTGATTTGTATCATTTTTAACTACATGCGGCAAACCCCATGCTCTTACTGTAACGGATGACTGATCTGATCTGGTTAGAGGTCATTCCGTGTCAAATCAGTTAAAAGGTTGTTGCTGCACCGTCCGTGATATTGTTCAAACCTTGTCTATATCAAGAATGAGTCCCAAAAGCAAGGCCTGCAAAATATTTCTGTTCAAATCCTATTTTTCCATATTATTTTCAGCCCTTGAAATTACTACAGTTTTACAGCCTGAAAATCACATTGTCTAGTAAGCCATGTTTGGGCATTAATATAATGAAAAGTATTATTCATAACCAGCCCAAACTTTGTACGGCCTATAGGCATTTAGTGTACAAAGTGCTAATGTACCATAAATAAATTGAGTCAAAATCAATGTTATGCCTCAGGGCCAAAAATGAAGGTATACTGTATAACCAAGTGTGTGTGTGTATGAATGAAACATGGTACATCATTGGCACTTTATATACGAAATGACTATAAACTGAGCTATTCACGCGTTGATTTTCGTGTTCCTACTAGCTACTCCACATACCATTTTAGTCCTATGAACACCAAAGATTTGGACAGGCTAGGAATAATACTTTTCAAGATATTAATGCCCAAACAAGGCCTCCAAGATAAGGCATTTCTGAGAGTGTAAAAAGTATACAAAGGGTAAAAAAATTTATGAAAACATATTTTACAGGTCTTAGTTTTGGGATCCAAATATTAGGTAGACAAACTTTGAGCAAATTCTGAGATGGTGCAGCAACCATTTTCCTGGATTTTGTCTGATTTGACACGGAATGACCCTTATATCCAATAGAAAAAAATTAAGATTAAACCCATATTTTAAACTATTTAAACATAGTGACCTCTCTTCTGTTCTGTTGAACTGTGTAATTTAACCATCAGTGTGTAGCCTCTGCCTCTTCCGCTGCCTGACTGTAATGGTGAATACACTGTTCTGGTGATAGATGGCCATGGTTTGTGTTTGTGCTTATGTCTATGTCTGTCTTGTATATGACTTTTTTTTTTTTGTTTTGTTGTTCATTTCAGGTGAAAACTCCAATAGTCAATGAGAAAAAAAGTAAAGTCCTAATTCCTGGCCTGCCAGGACACCAGGCACCACTGAAATCAGCCAAACAAAGCAGCCAACCAGAGAAGAGGAAGAAGGGCACCCCGACTGAGGTATGTCATAGAATCAACTGTCATTAATTACATATTAATTAAAGGTACCATAGGCGAATCATTTTTTGTCACTTCCAGCGAAGATCTCCTCACAATCCACTAGCTATCCCTTCTGGGGGAGCAAGTGGAGCAAGCCTGTTCCCCAAACCATAACAAAACTGCTCCAATCAATCATCAAAAGGGGAGGTGGAGGGTAGTTTGCTCCCTGGTGTTTGTTTATGGAAGATGTCATGTTTGTTGATATTTAAACTAATTACTTGTGCTACCTTTACTTCACATTATGGCCAATGCAGCAAGCACTAATACGACATTGTGTTTGTCTGAATGTCTCTAATCCTGCAGATGACCATCGAAGAGCGGCTGGAGCAGGTGGAGTTGTCCGCCGCAGGAAAGGGAGGCGAGAAAGGGATCTCCACCCTTCAGACAGACAGCTACGCTGTGCTGCTGGTCCAGGGACTGGAGAGTAAAGACAAAAACATCCTCAATGTGAGTCTCAGCTGTGAGCCACAACTTTGGCTCTGTGTGCATTGTTTCCCTTGGTTTACTTTGGATGCCTCCGTCACTGTTCTTACTAAAATGCAAAATTGTTGTTTGAACTGTTGATGCTGACTGGAAGTTTGGCCTGGATATTTTCACAGAGAATATTCCAGATTCGTAAGGAAATGTTGATCAGGAATACGGTTTCCCGAGTACCCCTTCCTGCTATCTTGCCGTTATTGGAGGAGGTAAGTGTCTTAGACCTGTATGATTGGCTATCTGAAGGTTTTCCTTGAAGCAGAGAAGGCCCACACATTGCTTTTTTAGTTTGAAGTAAATGGTCATTTTCATGCTTTCTCTGTCAAATCGACGAATCACTATATATTACTAAAATATTGGGTATTACAGATTGCTATGATTAATCTTATGATTCATCTCGGTGTTTTGTGCTCTGCTGGGGGTGTTGGACTATTTGCTCTTCTTTGTGAATAGTTTTATGACATATTTATTACCTCCGTGTCCTTTATTGTAAAGTGTATTGGCTAGAGGGTGTTATATTTAATATGCTTCTGCATGTCACAAGATGGTAATGAATGAATTATTTGAATTCCCCAGCTTTCGATTAAGATACAAGGACATCCAAACTCGTAAGTCAGCCATATCTCTCATTATCTGTGACTTACTTTTACTGCTTCATTCTGTAGTCCCAACTCCGTCTCTTTGTGTACTTTCAGAGCTCACGCGGCAGTTGATTGGCTAAAGGCTGTATTGACGCTACACACATCCTATCTGTCATCAGTAAGTACAGAGCTACATCATGGGTCTTATGTAATGCACCCATACAACTGCGTAATCATGGGTCTTATGTAATGCACCCATACAACGTATGTGTATTATGCTAATGTTGACGTTGTCTTTTAATTGCAGTTACCAGATTTGGTGTCTCAACTTGGAAGGCTGTATCATTTAATTGAAAGCAGAGTGAAGGGGTACCAACAGCTACTGAGGCTCCATGGCAAACTGTACTTGTTAATGACCCAGGTACACTTCATTTTTAAAATATTGTATTTAATGATAAACATGTTCAGATCGGTAACACTTTATTTTAATGCTGTTACATGTACACTGAAGACAATGTGGCCTTGACTGGAGCCAAGAATGATTTGTATATCAAATCTATCATGATCAGATTTACCCCATCCAGCAGGTCTCAGGTCAGCTCTTTGCCTCTGATGAAAATTTAGGCAAATTGGCAAAGTTTTGTAAAAGCACTCAGTATTACAATGTAACAACTATATGTAGGTACACAAATACATAATGCAAGTACAATGATAGTACCTGATAGTACATGTTGTTATACAGGTTGTACCACTGTATCTAATTAGGTAGGTACACTGTAACAGCGACACATTAAAATAAAGTGTTACCAATTAGAGAATTAGCATGAAGCTTCTGTATCTTGAACATTCCGTAATTGTCCACTAGGTGGCTACAAGCAGCAGTGGACATAATGTAAATGAGCTGGACCACACAGCCAAGCTTGTGTATGAGGAAGGTGAGTACCATGTTTTTTTAAAGTTTGTTTACCTTTTAATGTTGCTATTGGTACATTGATGTAAGTGTAACAGACTTTTTCAGTTTTACATATAAGCCCACACATCAGTGTTGTTTCTAAAGCATTCTAAATGCTGGGTAACATTAACTTGGCTTAACCTACATGACACTGATAAGAAAGTTGAGAATGTATGCTGGCGTTTCATTAAGAGGAAAGAAAGAATGACCTAACATGGTGGCATTAGGGTTTAGCAACTCGACAGCCAAAGCAACCAATCTAGAGTTGAGTTTTTCCTTCCTAATGACATTTTGGTATTAATGCTGTGTTTTGTTAAACCAGTATGGTATTTGGCCCACCGTAGGCAAACACAGATTCTGTAAAATGAAAAGACAAGGACAGAACAGGTAAAAAAAAGTTACTATAAGTTACTATAATCTAGAAGGAAGTGGTAGTGCACTGTCTCTTCACAGATTGGCAGAGAGCTAGCAGTCATGTTGGGCAATATTGATGGTTTTCAAAGTTGTTGGCATTTTTCCTCTGAAGGACTAACTCAGAAAAAGATATTGATGATCTGGGCCCTAACCTAGCTGACTTAGAGAAGGGTACGTTTCTCACAGCAGAGCACTGTTGAGCTTGATAAACATGAGCTTCTCGAACTCCTCGTCTGAGATCCTGGCGTTATTTGAATACATAGCGGGCACAGGAAGAGCAGGGATGGCCTGGTGCCTAAGTGCCAGTTGTGCCAACTGAGGGAAGCGGTGCTGGTTGCCCCGCCAATAAACCAGCGGGTCGTGGTGGTAAGGGATGCAGGGCTCCAGCAAATAAGTCTCCACCTCATCCTGGGTGTCCGGCTGGCTGTCCTGGGGTTCATCCTCAAAAAACGGGAAGAGGCTTCTCTTCTTGGCCTGGGTCTGCAGGCTGGCTGCCGTGTCGTCAGCACTCAGGGCGTTCCTCTCGGCTCCACCGGTCAGGCCCAGGAGGTCCTGCCGCATCTGCAGTGCCCAGTCCCCCTCACACCACCGCAGCTTGAGTCGGGGGTCCAAGGCCGTCGCTCTCCGGTAGCACCATCGCCGCTCGAAAGGAGTCAGCCACTTTTCCAGCGCTACCTCCAGAGCGACGACCAGCTTGTGGTTTTGCTCCGTTGGGGACCTCAGGTGCTTCCTGATTCCCTGGATGGAGGGAATGACCAGGCTGGCAGGCACCACTCTCTCCCTTCTGAGGCGGTCTGTGATCTCCTCAAAGGGCTGCAGCGTGTGGAGAAAGTCCTCCAGCAAGGTTCTTTCAAATGGGCTCACAATGAAGCTGTTAACGTTTGCATGTTGGGTTTGCCGGTCCCCAGACTGACCAAGACTGTGCCTCACCTCTTTTAGTTGACTGGTCCAATCTGAGGCTTGTTGGATGTTGCGGTTGTGTCCTTGAGCAGCCTTGGAGTAAACTTTAGCCAAGGCATTGGTGGTAGCTTGTGATGATGCTGGCAAACTATCCCTAACAACCAGCTGGAGAGCTTGAGCGAAGGAGGGCCCAGGCTGAATGTTGAGTGGTGCCGTCATGCTTCCTGGTGTCAGTTCACCATCTTCTGTCTCGTGTGCTGAATCTTCATCATCCTCCATCTTTAATATTCCCCTAGTGATGTTTCCATCTCTCTCCGTTTGCTGAAACCCGGGGAGGTTGATGACACCTTGTGCTGGGCTCTCACTCAGCAAGATGATGGTCTCTCTGGAGACATTGTATTGGGTCAGCACATTGTCAATCTCCTTAGTAGTACTAACTCTCAGCTGTTGCCCACATGTACGCTTGCAGGAGAGCAAGACTGATTTCAAGGTGTAGTTGATGACCAGGTGTCCAGTGATGGTCATGTAGGTGAATTCCATTGCATTCCAAACATCTACAGTCAGACAGACGCTCTGTGCGGTGTTGGCGAGGGTCTTCAGTTTGTCCTGTAAAAAGCGGGTCTGTTGATCCAGAAGTGTGTTTGCAAAATACTCCCCGTCAGGCACGTTGTAGCAGGGCTGAATCTCCTGTATGAAGGAGAGGAAGAACGGACTTTGCACAATAGAGACGGGCAGTTGCTCCCCAGCAATCAAATTGACCAATGCCTGATTGCCAAGTATCTGACTGGGATCATTGCTGTTCCATTTGTTTGGTGATTGTGGTTGGCTACATGTGGGTTCTGTGCCAGGCCATTGGTCACTGCTAGAGGAAGGACCCAGTGGTATAGAGGCGTGTTTCCTCTGTAGGGTAGACATTATGATGATGAGTAATTAGTTATGACATTTAATCTTGCATCCAGAATTGCAAGATATGTATATTATGTATTCTAGTCTAGTAAGATATATCTTTGTAACATATTGGGGATGTTTCTGAATATATTTTGCAGACGTTTTTTATCGAAAGTGACCCTCAGAATTAGAAAAACATTTAGCAAAAAGTGAAAAGCAATTAACTAGAGCATGCACGCTAGAGTCTCTAAAGTATAACAAAACGACAGGGAAATTTGTCAGTCTCCCTTTGACAGATCAAATCATGTATTTGCATAGATGCACTGTGATGAGGATCTAGAGCCATGCACTGTTAAAGGTAAAAGGCACACGATAACTACATATGGTTTTTAAAGTTTTGCTGTAAATGTACAAAGAAACATATAAAACAGTCACTTGAGAAGGTGAGTTGACTTTACTTTCTGTAGAGTAAGCACAGAGGTTTTAACAGGAAGATGGGTGAATACCTTACCTTCATGTGGTTGAGCAGGTTGCTGGTGGCTTTCCTGTTGAAACTCATCTCTAGGGGACAGTATTTGCAGCGAGCCTTGCACACCAACTCTTTGTTGTCTGGAATGTAAAAATGGTCAAAGACCACAGAGACTTTGCGCTTGGACATGGTCCTTTATTCTCTCTCTATGCTGCAGGGCTGTATCAGAACATGTTTCTGTTTAAATAAACAGTCGACAAGAAACGTTAGCGCACTCCCCCAACACTTTGATTGGCTTAATGGGATGTCCCTCTTCTCAGTCAACCAATCATGTTGCAGTGCTGCACTGGCTTGTTGGCAAGTGCGTCATCTCAAATGCAAATAGTCTGCAGAGAGATTCAAATGCAAATGGCTCTGCTCCCCCATCACATTGAAATGCAAATCGGAAAGCTCGCCAGAGGAAGGGCCTTTGTTAAATTCATTACCTAGAAAAGATGTAGCTCTTCTGTATTTTGGCTTTTTCAGGAGCTTAGCCTGATTTTTAAAGTATTTTTAGCAGTGCTGTTCTAATGACACTGTCCATGATTTCCCAGAGTCCTCTGATGAAGACGAGGCTTCAGGAGATGAAGGACTGCCTGAGGATGAATCAGAGGTAAGAGATGCCATATTTGCACAAATATTGTCAGTGCATATTTGTAAATGCATGCATGTCTTTACAGTTAACGCTCACGCTCCCCTTGTTCCACAGTTTGAGTCCCACAGGTTTCCTTGGGAACAGCACTGATAAACAATTGTTTTTTTTATCGTGTTTAATGAAAAAGATTTGGGGTTGCCATACTCGGGAGCATTGCATTTAGAGATTTTAATTTCCTCTCTTCCATAGAACTGGGAGGAGGATGAAGATGATGACGGGGAAGATATGGACACAATGGAGGAGAGACAGAATCATGCTGACGAGGAAATGAGGGAGGATTCTAAAGCAAATGGGGACGAGTCGGACTTGGATGCAGAAAATGAGAGTGAGGAGGAATGAGTGTTCAAGTGAGCTGAAGAGAGGAATTAAAAAAGGACCTGCAAGATTTATATATGCTTTCGTTTAATTTCCATGTTTTGATTTTATTTTAACAAAACAACAAAAAAAGAGAGTTTTATAGAATTTCAATGATGGCATCAGTGGCTGAAGCACCTCCATCTCAGACATGTCTTGTGACCTTCTAATTATGATGGAGAAAACACCACTCTTTGGAACTGATGCCGCAACCTTGTCCCACAAGACTGTCTTTGACCCTTCTTCCCTCCTCTCCTTACTGCCTGCCCAAACTTTGTCACCTTTTGGGGATATGTGGTCAGCTTTCACATAAACACACATACATGGCGTGCTCACACACACACACCTCCCAACATGTGAAAGGAGTGTGGATGTGGTTGTCTATATGTCCACATGCAATCTGTAAAATTGATGTGTGCAGCGCATTTGTATTGAGTTTCCCTATGCTTACGACAGTTGATTTGGGATTAAAAACAAATTCTCTGAAACCATGTTCTGCAACATCTTTTTCTTTTGTTCTTTTTTCATGTTTTCCTCCTCGTGGGCTGTTAATGCTGGACAAGCAAATGTGTCTCCATTGAATGAAATGTGACGTTCATTTGGATGGACTTCTTTGGACAAATGGAGGGATTAATAATATTCAATGAAAAGGTTGAAAATTCTGTGAATTATTGGTTTCTTCAAGTACATTTGAGGCAATCCCTGACCATTGTACAATTTAAATAAAATTCCCTTTGTCCTGCTTTTGGTGGTAAATTTGTTGATTTCAATTAACTGAATCAACTAATTGGTGCAC